>NW_022196897.1:995404-1031787 GCF_008632895.1 Mastomys coucha | reverse complement strand
CATCATCACCGTCATCATCAGCACCACCACCACCACCATCATCATCATCATCATCATCATCATCATCATCCTCATGTTATATAACATACAGACTAAGGTGAGAGCTTATGATGGCTTTTCCCTCCTTTGCAACGCGTGTTGTCAAACACTTGGATCGCACACACAAACTGTTCTTTGCCCAGGTCTTCCTAACTTTAAAAATGTGTCTTTTAAAATAGACTTACCCCCCCACCTTGTGTGTGTGTGTGTGTGTGTGTTGTTGTTGTTGTTGTTGTTGTATGAGTGCAATTGTTCTCAGAGGCCAGAGGAGGGCATTTTATCCCCTAGAGTTAGAGATGGTTATGATGTTTAACATGGGTGCTAGCAATTGAACTTGGGTTCTGTGAAAGAGCAGGAAGTGGTCTTGACCACTGATCCATCTCTCCGGTTCCACAGCTAAATAAATCTTAGCCTAAAGTCTGAAAGTTTCCCAAGATCACCATCCCCCAACACCCCATACCTATGCTCTGGTTGCCAATCCTAAACTCCCTAAACTTCCTGCTCTCTCTGGACTATGCAAATCCTCACCTGGGGATCACAGGTGAGAATGGGGGTCTTCCTCCTTTGAATCACTTTAGAAACTCCACCTGCTCCTATTCTTGACCCTGACCTAGCTAACCCACCTAGCCTTAGGACGGGGTCAGGCATAATTTATAATAACAACAACAACAATAATAATAACAACCTGCTCCTACCCTTGACCTTGACCTGGCTAACCCACCTAGCCTTAGGACAGGGGTCAGGCATAACTTCTAACAACAACAATAATAATAACAACCTGCTCCTACCCTTGACCCTGACCTGGCTAACCCACCTAGCTTTAGGACAGGAGTCAGGCATAATTTCTAACAACAACAACAACAATAATAAACTTGTTGATATTTTTTCACATGGTTCAAGCAATCTGAGTATGTGCTAATTTTAAGTGCTAGGGTGGCACCTTTACAATATATTTTTGCTTTATTTCTCTATTGGACTTTGACCTCTGAAGATAAGTCTCATCTGATCTGATCTCAGCTCTCTTCATTGCCTGGCTCCCAGCAGTAATTTTTATCTATATGCTTTTGTTATAGCCAAGCTGTAGTCTATAAATGACTTACATAAATAAAACATAATGAAGAAAGGCAATTTTAGTAAAGTAAAACCAAGAAAATTATAAATACACATACTTAAGATCAGAAAAGTTTATTTGAAGCTGATTATTGTGGCTTCTTATAATGCTAACGCTTGGGTTGGCGAAGCACGAGGACTGTCTTGACTCTGAGGCCAGCCTTGAGAAGCTGATCTATACCTAGACCCAAGACTCTATCTCAAAATCAAATAAGACAAAACAAGACAAAAGCACTAACTAAACAAAAAACTCCAACATATATAGTTCACAGATGTTAAAAACTGTTAATAAGAGAGTATGTTTTTTCCTAGAATGAGTATTTAATATGATTCTGGCAATAAAGAGTTCTCAGGTAACGGATTCCTTTTTTTGAGAATTTCATTACTTCTCTAAATTATGTTGAAAATTAATTAACAGAATGGAAAATGTTTTCTATCAGTTTCTGGGTGACAGATTTTAAAACCATGCTTGTTTCTTCAATTTGCCTGTATCTTCACACTCTAAGTTCTTGGAAGACAGTGAACACAACTTTCTAGCTTATTCTTCTATGCCCCACACAATACTATATAGGGATACATGACTTTTGTACACTTAAAAATAACAGTAAGTGACTTCATCTTGATTCCCAACTAAAGTTAGTGGAAGCCAATTGTAAGTCAGAAAAGTACAAAAAACAAGGAAAGTCTCAGGAGTGGTGTCTGGCCAGGGATTATATTATAAAGAGAAAAAGGACCTTGACTTTTAGGATTACATTTGGTGAGTGCATTCTGGTGGGGTGGGTATGTTTGCAGGTTGATGCTGGTGATCTTTCTCTGTGCTCTTCACCAGCCTCAAGCAGGCTAAACAGACCTTAACTGTTTGCCACAACTGTTCTTCTGTCCCTATATAAATGCAGAGCTAAAAGTTAAACTTTGAGCCTTGATGGGAAACCTTTGTCTTGGCTTCATCCTTCTCTTGCCTACCCATCTTTTTTCATTTCTAGCCCCCCTTTCAGGTAACCCAGTTCATCCATGGCTTCTGGACAGCTACATTCCTCTATCATTTTCTACCTTAGCTTTTGAGACAGGGTCTTTCAGTGAACCTGAGACTTAACTGGACCAGACTGGCTAGCCAGTAAGCCTTGGGGATCTGTCTGTCTCTACCTTCCCAGCCCTTCTGTGCTACAATGTCTGGCTGCTTTACGTGAGTGTTAGAGTTTCAACATGAGACCTTGTGTTTCCATAGCAAGCACTGTACTGATTGAGCCATCTCCCAAATATCCCTAGATTGATGTTTTTCAATGTATTGAACCTAGACCATGCATACTAGTATTTTTTTTCAGCCAGTTTAATTTTGAAAGTTTTCTGTGAATCACAGATTCAACTGCACAGCTGTGTATTAAAAGATATTCTCTACAAACTCTTCCCACGTCCTGTAATTTGAAGATGAGATTGAAAAGGCTTGAGATTTGCTATTCCGTTTAGCTGATTTAGAGGTTAATAAAGAATCAGTGCCAGCTACATGGTTTTAGGTAGTCAGGCTGAGCCAGTTTGATGCAAAAAGAAAAAAAAATCATAGTTTTAGAGGAAAAACGTCTAAGAGACATAGGTGGGAGCCTTAGAGACCCTGACAGCCTTCTTCTAGCCCTTGATCTCTTGATCTGGGAGCTTGTCTGCTTTCTAATTAGATAACTGTTAGACAAACATCATGGCATGCTTGATGCAAGGGAGAGACTTGAAATTAGTTTTAATTTGATAACTATCAGAAGTCCATTCCTGCTCTTGGATCTGTAGATACCAGTGCTGGGCTATAATTGTGATTGATAAGTAATAAGCAATTAATAAGCAAAGAGCTGATATTTAGTTTTATATTTACTATCTTTCAGTTCCATTCCAATGGTATGTATTTTAGGCATATGCTCTCCTTAGTATTATGCTGTCTTTGCAGGCTTATTACCAGCCATTGCTAGTCTTAAGACAGTAGGAGGTCTTGCTATAATTTATAGCAGATACCTTGACACCTAAGTCCAGAGCATCTAGGAAGACAACATGAGGAACCCAGGATTACACTTAACAATTTTTACCTGAATACATTTCAACTCCATGGAGCAGATGTTTGCTGTGGATCTGCCATATCCAATGGATGATATTAAGGAAAATGAAGATGAAAGTGATAATCTTACTGTTAGGAAGCCACAGAACCTATGGCACAGTGCTAGCACATGGCAAACAACAATGAAAAGTTAATTGGTTGTTTATATTAATAAGACATTTATGAAATGTTGCTGAATGGTGACATCAGGAAGGAGATACAAGCCAGATTCCCTGTTGGGTGTGCCTGGCCAACAATCACGAACATGAGAGGCATCAAAAGGCTTCCACGAGTAGGAAGAAGAACCTGGCATGCGTGTAAAAAGGCATATTGAGATTTGCAAGCAGCTTGGAAAGCCTCACACATGGACTGCATGCCTGGTTCATTATGAAAACCAATGACCCATGGGCATGGTCCAAAGATGAGGCCTGTGTTGGAATGACAACCAAATAGGCAGTATAGGGTATGGACTGAATGTTGGAGAGAGAAGAAGGCTGGAGTGGCAAGTTAGGAAAATACACTAACCTAACCTATTTGTCTTGTACCTCGGGGGCAACATTTCAGGATACATACCAGGTTGGATGGGCACCCTCTTCTTTTTCCAGTAACATGGAAAAGTGTTAAAAAATTATTATCATATAAGAACAAACTGTCAAGTCTTAAAAGCTGACTCAAACCAGCATTACTTGGCTGCTTAAGTGATCTTTGAAGCATGTTACTTAGTGATGACAAAAGATAAGTCACTTAGAATGGCCAGAAAGTTCCTAGTACTTCAGCTTTGAATTCAGGGTTCTAAGTGACTCAACTCTGAACTGAAAACCCACTCATTAATACAGCACTGGACAAATGAGTGTATTTTCATAAAACTATATTATAACTCCAGCTTTCTATAAAGTGAGTTTCATTGCCTTTAAGAGCTTACTGAGCATCAAAACAGTTATTTACAATATTAATTTCAGGGGTTTCCCTGAAGAGCTTAATACAGTCCTGCACACTTTAATTAACTCTCCTAATGTCCAGGGCAAGCAGGCCAGGGACGAAGGTGAGTCATGGAAAAGTACCCAAGAGTGGAAGACTAGACCACAGGATGTGCTTTGAGATGAAACCCTCTTATTATTGCTCCCATTTCAGCAATGAGGAAATGGAGTTCTTATTCAGACAAGGGTGAGGAGCTACAGTCCATTTTCACTCAAGGCAGACCACACTGCTGCTGGCTCTGGCAGCATCCCCTGGGAGACCTCCAAAAATAGTATGACAAGCATGACCTGTGGGGCCTGACTTTTGAGAGTCGACCAACACTTACTAATAAAGACCTAAAATGTATGTCAAAGAGAATAGACATTATTTTGCTCTTGGAACAGAAACACAGAATATGAATCCCAACATGTGGTACACACCCTATCAGCTTTGATTAATTGCTTATGGAAACTGTCTTAAGTACTCCTCTCCCAACCCAATTTTTTTTTTCAGTACGAAGAATTTACAGGAGCGGAGATTCATTTTGACTCCTGATTTCAGAGGACTCCCTCCATGGTTTCCTGGTCCTGTGCACTTAGGTCATCATCATGGCAGAACACATGGCACATTGCATTGAAGGGGGTAGGAGCATGAACAAAGCAGGCACATTGTAACTTTTTCCCATTGGGATCCATGTCCTACACTTTACCAACACCCATTAATACCATTATAGTAGGAATCCAACAAGGGATCGAAGTCCTTAAGTTGTATCTTCACCCAAAAGGCCCACACAGACACCCCTAGCAGGATGCTCTACCCACCACTAAAACAATCTTCAATCCAGTCAACTTGTCAACCAAGACTATGCAGCACAGGTAGCTTGTATGGCTACATCCGTCTAGAGAAGTTCTTATCTTCCCTGTATCTTGTGTTAACTTCAGCTCCAAGGAGATGAATGTGCACTCCCCAGTCCCAAGGGTTGTATTTGGGGTAGAGTTAGTTTTTGTTGCAAATGCAGTGCAGATTGTAGGACTAGATACTGGAAAGACTATGGCATGGTTTGGCTACGGTTTAAATACATCCCCCTAAAGTTCATCAATTGGGAACCTGATCCTCATTATGCCAATGTGAGAAGTAGCAAGGCCTTAAAGAGATGGAGTCCAGTGAAGATACTTGGCTCATTGTGGGGAGTTCTCTTAGGATGTAGGTTAGTTGGTATATGATGGGTGTGTCAATGGGTAAACCTGGTGCCTACCTAGTCTATGGACTAGATTTATTTTCTGTGCAAACCACCCACTGTCATGTGCTTTGCTGTAGCAACAGAAACACGGTGTACTGCAGACTACAACACTGAACAAGGCCTTCCTATTACTTCTTCCACTGCTATGCTGGTGCTGACCTCACACTTATGTGCAATTGTTATATATAATCTTGTATAAATCAACTCATTGTCTTATGAAGAAAATTAAGGACCTTAACTCCTTTATCAGACCAATGGCATTCACTGAATCCAATGCTCCCCATAATGTCCCAAGAGAAAATTGTGATCTATTCTCCATAAACATAAAGAACACCAAGTCTCTTAGAAAGGTTTGTCTATGGGGTAGAGATGGCCTGGCAGTTAAGAATGCTTCCCTATTCCTCAATAAAACCAGAGTTTGGTTCCCAGCTTCTAAGCTTGGTGACTTACAACCACCTGTAACTCCAGTCAGGGAATCCAGCACCCTCTTCCGTTCCCCTAGGCACTGCATGAATGTAGTGCATGAGTGCATGCGCACGTGCACACACACAGACACATACACATATACACACATGTACACACACTCACAGAAACACACACAGACACATGCACAGACATAAGACATACACACTCATATACACACAGAGGCAAATGCGTGCACGCACACACACAAGATATACCCACAGACACAAACACATACACACACACAGATACACAGAGACATACCCACACACACATGCGCACACACACACACACACACACAAATCTTGAAAGGTTTGTTGAGCACAATATTTTATCTTGTGCATTTTTATTACTGCTTCCTAAGATGTTGTGGATTCATATATTTATTTATTCCTATTACTGAACATAATTATTTAGCTATATTCTTAAACAATTGCTAAAGAGAAAGTTCCTTTAGTTATAGATTGTAATACACTTTATTAAAATCATCAAAATACCTAAGGACTATCCTTTTAATCTCTCTTTTGGATTTGATTTATGTCTGTAACTTTAAGAATTTTACTATATTTCTTGAATAAAAAAAAAAGTTATTTTAAGTCAAATCACAAATCCACTGCCAAAACATGTCAGATGCTGAAATGCCATCCAAGCAAAGTATGGTTTTGAATTTAGATCAATGATTTTAAAGTAACAAAAATATTGGATATTTTTATTATGTATTAAAAAATCTGTGTTTACAATGATGGTGTCTAAGTTTCAATCAACCTTAAATGTTATGTGCTCAAGAGTTTTTAAGCTGAAAGGGACTATGAGAGTATTTCAATTACATGTCTTTGTTTTACATATATGAAAACTGGATCCTTGCTCTTTCAAAGATCCAGTAATCTAAACCAGAACCAAGTCCCTCAGCCTCTCAGACTTATAATCCTTTTTATGAAGCCATAGGAACACCTGCTATGATTGTCACAATGAGTTCTCATGGTCTTCTTTAATATGGAAGTGCTACTCAAAAGAAAATACCATTTATCATTGTAGAAACACTGCTATGACAATCAAATCCCAACCGTACTGCTCTTGGAGTGCCATGAAGCAGCCACTGGATAGCCATGTTAGTCTTTTCCTAATTATAAAAACAGGGACTTTAGTAATTTAGACTCACCTACTTAATTTGGTTGTTGCAAGAAGCAATAATAAAAATAACTCTAAAGCATACAGCATAGCTAAATGCAAACTAAATGTTTAACAACAAAAGCCCATCTCAACTATACTTAAACCAAGAAGCAATAACCGTTGGAGTCCCAATCAGGAATGAGTAGCAGGAAACGTCTCATGTCCTTAGAACATTGGAACAAGCTAATACAGCCGAGAGGCTTTGGGGCTTCTCGGTTTCCTGCTTTTCCGTATTCCAGTTTTGTGTTTACCTAAGCCATGTAACAAGTATGGGTTGAGACCAGAATAGAAGTCAGTGCCTCCTCACAGATGCCATTGCCAAGCAGGCGGAAGTGTTAAGTAAGTACCTTTGGTAGATTTAAGTAAGCACCTCCGTTGTTGCTGATGCTCCCTGAAGAATCTGCCTTGGATTTCTCTTGTAATGGAGCAGAATCTCTGCCAAAAAATCATTTGCTAGTAGTAAAATATGGCTTCCCAGGTGACATGCAAAATTGTCTAGCTTGAGCTGACCTTTAAAAGACAAAACAAACAAGAAGAACCTATCGACTGGATTCTCTTGGATAAGAAACAGACTTCATAACATGAAAGGGTGGGGAGGAATAAACAATTATATTATAAAAGTATTACAAATGCAAATTTTTGAACAAAGTTGAGGATTTTGGTCATAGAAAACATGGCTGTAAGGGAATGTCTGCATAAAATACATGTCTAGCATGCAAAAATTCCTGGGTTCCATCTCCTGTGGTAGGGTGGGTGAGAGTCATCACTGGGGGTTGATTTTTAAGAAAGACAGTTATTTAGAGGTTGGGGACTTAGCTCAATGGGAGAGCACTTGTCTAGGAAGCAGAAGGTGCTGGGTTCAGGCCTTAGCTCCAGAAAAGCAGGAGACCAATTTCCCAGCTAAGCCTATGCTGTAGTACTGAGTTACAATCTCAAGCCTCGTTTATTTAAAACGATATTTATTTTATGTACATTAGTGCTTTGCCTGTGTGTATGTCGTGTGAAGGTGTCAGATCTTAGAGTTACAGTTGTGAATTGCTGTGTGGGTGCTGGGAATTGAACCTGGGTCCTCTGGAAGTACAGTCAGTAGTCTTAACCACTAAGCCATCTGTCCAGCCTCAGGATGGGATTTTTTTAAAAAAGCAATTAAAAGACAAACAGACTACTCCTTTTCTTCTTTGTTCTTACCTCGCCTCTCTCAAACATAGTTTATTTTGGGGCTAGAGATCACCTACCTAGCATGCATGAGATCCTGGGTTCAACCCCCAGGATCACAAAATAATAAGTATAAATAAACAAGCAAACATGGGTTAATTTTGAGGTTCATATACAGATGTACATATCCACATATATAATTTTCTATGAAAAAATAGATTGCTTCACTCTCTTCTACTTGGAAAAATTAAGTATGGTGTCCACAGGAGAAATGAAACAAGGAAGTTGGGAATGTGAATGGCTGGTGGTGACACCAGGCCAACTGGAGCCAGTACCTTGGATTGGATGCTTGGTTCCAGTTCTTGATGATGCTTTCTGAGAGACACCACTCCATGCAGTTAGTACTAAGAGACACTGCTGAAAACAGCTCCTAAACATTTTTTAAGCTTATGCTCAACATGCTTTTTTTTTAAAAAAAAAAAAGCCTGCAGTTTTCCTTTCTGAATTGTATGTCTCCATCTCAAATTTAAACAAGCATTGCTCTCAGTGTTTAATTACAATTTAATGGAAATGGTACTTGCATTCCAATTAGCTTTTAGTTTTCACATCACGAATGTGCATCCAAGTTATTGTGTCATTATAATCTCATGTTATAATGGCTTCATAATGCAAGTCCCTGCAGGGTTGAATTAGTAGTTTCCTATGGTAATCGCCCATTGCTATAATATCATAATCACATAAGCACAGTCCCTGCATGCTCTGCGGCAATCATTCTGACATTGTAAGAGCATTTTAATAGTGTTACCATAGATCCTCTAGAGAAATCATCTCATCGTCACTGCATTGCCACACAAGATTAATTACAATGGAGCCAAGTCATTGTGATATAAGAGTTTGAAAAGGAAAGAGTGTCACTCAGCATCATGGCGTCCACCTTCTCCAAAGGACAGTGCATTCTACAATAAGGCCATGAGACAATCCTTGATTATTTGTCATCTCCTAAGATGTTAAGGTTTGGGTTTGTTTGTCAGGACTCAACAGTAATAAACTGGATCAGTACTTTTCTGGCACATAAAGTCAAAGTAGACATGGTTCCTGTCTACAAGGAGTTTGCAACTCAGTCAGGTTTGCAATGCATGCTTTCAGGACAAAGGATGTACTCTAAAGTGACTGGCTGGGATTCACTGAGGAATTCCCTGCTACTGTTTGCAGTGTTGATGGAGACCAAGGCCTTTGGCATGCTAGGCAACAGCTCCATCACTAAGGTACATCCCCAAGTAGAAGGAATGGTTAATAACTAGGAAAAGAGTTGAGTGTAGTGAGCACAAGTATCGTGGCAGAAAATGGAGTGCATGTTATGAGCGTCTGGATGTTCTCTTTGTATTTACTAATTCCAGGAAGAGAAAAGAACTCTAACAGAATACGTACCCCGAGGCATCTAAAGAGTGCTGTGAGCTGAAGACTCATCCGGAGGCAAACTCCCACATTTAACAGTATGTAAGGGGGCTTGAGACCTTGAAGAGTGGGGTTCTTGTTGGAGTGACTGGATCAGGACAATTCTATGAGGGAACTAATGATGGCTAAGCTTGAAGGATTAATTGAATGTCCCAGAAGAAGGTTAGTTTCCAAGAAGATGGATTGTTTAAAAGAGGTGAGCTAGGGCTGGAGAGATGACTGAAGAAGGTGAAGGTTTCCTATGCTTGCCGAGGGCTCAGGCTTGGTTCTCAGCATCTACAAGAAGCTCATAACTGACAGTAACCCCTATTTCCTGCCAATGACCTCCATAGGCTTCTGCATACACATGGTACATATTCAACACTCTGGGCCACACACATAGGTAGTGAGAATTTTGGTTTCTTTAAAAAACACAGAGTAATATGTTCTATATTATATTTTATATTATAATTATAATATTATGTTTTAATTTTTTGCCCAGGCGTTGGAATCTAGGGCTGCTTCAGATAGTCTGCAGTACCTGACTATGATTTGCCTCATGCTCTAGCAGAGGCGTGGTTCTGCCACCTGAAGATAGTTTCTGTGATGTTTGACATTCTGGAGAATTTTCATAGGGTATAACAATGCTATGGCCCCAGAGGTGGTGTGGGTTGTTTGTTGGTTGATTTTAGTAGTGGTTTGTTTAACTAGTCATGCACAAAGAAGAAAAAAGAAAAAATTAGATATTTTGGCTGTGAAGATCAAACTTGATCCAAGGAACTTGATGCAACTAATCAACAGGAAGTAGTTTAAGTATTATGTTACCCCTTTCCACTCTATCTTTTTAAATCACCTATCTAGTGTTAGGGAGCTAAAAGGGTAGAAAAAAGAGGTGGAAAAGGGTGAAAGAAAGAACACACAAAGAAGCCAAAGATAGCTACACACAAACACATTAAATGAATGAGTAAACTATGTTCTCCCTAATTCTTTACTTTTATTTTATACACACATACAGAGACAGACAGACACACACACACACACACACACACACCTGGCTACCCAGCCAGGATGACCACCCCCCCTCCAGATGGTGTAACAATGCTATCTGGGTTTTCTAGTGACCAGTGTCACAGGCCAAATAAACACTCTTTCCTTTCTCCAGCATTGCCCATGCATGGAATGGAAATGGCGCTGTTCCGGATTACTAGGTAAGAAGAAACAGCTTTCCTCACGCAGCATCAGATCTAACATCAGGGAAAATAAAGTCTCATGGAGAAAAGTGCTGCCCATCCCCCCAGTAGTCTCCTTGGTTTCCATAGTTAATACCACTGTGTAAAATGACTGTCATTGTGTCAATGACAAATGGCACACTTGGCAGGGACTGGCAGGATATTGTGTTCATTGGAGGGGCCTCTAATCTCCTAGTATTCTCGGGGGATCCCACAGGAGAATTGCAAACAGATTCTCATAACTCATGAAGAATCTTCCCTGCTCAATGTTGAAGTGAGAACAACGTCATTGCAGCACTTAGCACCATGCCTGGCCCAAAGCAGGCATCTATAAATGTTTATGGATGGATGAATACATTAACTTGACTGGAAAGGATGTGCTGGGTTTCAGAGCCACTGTGGCTCTGAAAACATAGGGAACAGATTTGAGATATGTATTCTCTGATGATATTAACAGTAGAGGGGTTACCAACTGGCAGTGCCTCAGAACATGGCTTGTCTTCTTGGTCATGGAGCAGTGCAGCCTTCTGACCGACTGTAGCGTCTAATCTTCCCTTTCTGGGACTGTAGACACCCGGAAGACCTCAAAATTACTCCAAGGCTCTAGTTTCCAAAAAGAAGCAATAACACTTTTTTAATTGGAACACAGACGGATAAAGATATTTTCTCTAAGTACTCAAAGCTACTTTTACCAACAAGCTGTGGAGCAATATAAACCGATTACATAAACAGAATTAGCTGTCCTTCCTTTGAAGTTATTTTTACCCTCATAGGTAAAGTCTCCACAGCCCTTGTCACTCTAGACTGCTTTGGGTCTTGGTCAGGCTTCCTATGAAATTAAGTTTCATTTCCTGGCTTATTCTTTCCAGTAAATTTATCTCATGCATTTTCTATGATGTACTGGTATAAAGTGTGCCTTCATTATATTTGGTTATCAGGTTTTTATCATTTGCTCTACTACTAGATATGACTGTAGGTTCATAAAAAATAAAAATCAATAACTTTGGTGACTAGTAAGATGGCTCAGTGAGTCAGGGTCCTTGCCATCAAGCCTGAGGACATGAGTTCAACTCCCAGGATCTGCACAGTAGGACAGAACTGACTACTGAAGCTGCTCTCTGATGTCCACTGAAAGTCATGCCATGCTCATACACAGAGATATACACACATAATAAATAGATAATTATAATTTTTCAAATAAAAATTTAGTTTGTTTAAAACCATGTATGCTTCATGTAAGAAGAGAAATCATATTTATTATATACATCTTGCCATTTAGAAAAATACTGATTTTGTCTTCTCATTCAAAAATCCTGAAAGCAATGGAAATAATTCTTGATTTATTAAGTGAATTCCCCATCTAAAAAGTTATAGTATATAACAAATATTAAATGATAGTTATAAAATATCTTGAATGTTACCAAAAGCTGCTTTCAACTTAGTTAGATTCAGTCCCTGTGAAGGAACACCATGACCAAAGCAACTTGGGGAGGAGACAGTTTATTTGGCTTGCATTTCCACATCACTGCTCATCATCAAAGGAAGTCAGGACAGGAAATCAAACAGGGCAGGAATCCTGCCCCAGAGTTGATGCAGAGGACGTGGAGGGGTGCAGCTTATTAGCTTACTCCTCATGGCTTTCTCAGCTGCTTTGTTTTAGAACCCAAGATCACTAGCCCAAAGATGGCCCCACGATGGACTGCGTCTTCCCTTATTGATCACGAATTAAGAAAATACCTTACAGGCTTGCCTACAGCTCAATCTTATCAAAACATTTTTTTTTTTTAAATTGAGGCTCCCTCCTTTCCAGTGTCTCTAGCTTGTGTCAAGTTGAAATAACACTGGCCAGCACAACCAATCAACATGGGAAACAGACACAGATTAGGAAAAGGATGGTTTTCTGAAGACATCACAATTTTCCCAAGAGGAATGAAAGCTTTACCAACTGCATAAATTTCTTTTTTTCTTTTCTTTTCTTTTCTTTTCTTTTCTTTTCTCTCTCTCTCTCTCTTTTTTTTTTTTTGAGACAGGGTTTCTCTGTATAGCCCTGGCTGTCCTGGAACTCACTTTGTAGACCAGGCTGGCCTCGAACTCAAAAATCCACCTACCTCTGCCTCCCAAGCTCTGGGATTAAAGGCATGCGCCACCACTGCCTGTCCCTCATAAATTTCACAAAGAACATTACTATGCTAACACCTTGTCTTTGGGCAAACCAGTCTGAGAACCACAGCTTTTTTCATGAGCAAAACAAAAAAGTTAAACAAGGTGAGCCATAAAGTGTCTTCTAGATCCAAGTTCTAGAGTGGGGTTATATATGTGGCTTCCACAGCTTTTCTGTAAGTTCAACATTTGAAAGCTAAGAGAATGGGAATTGAAGTATCAGCCTGATTCATACAGAGTTCCAGGTCAGTCAGGTCTATGTAGTAGAGAAGAGAGAGAGAGACAGGCAGAGAGACAGAGGGAGACAGAGAGAGCAAGACAAAGATAGAGAGCAAGACAGAGACAGAGAGAATAGATATATATGTAGTAGGCAACTATAAATCTTTTCCACAAGAAAAATGAAGCCTACTGATGCCTTTCCCTAAAATTCTTCTTTCACAGTATATAAACCACATTACTACTAACAGATGAATGATATCAAATGGCTTTACGACCCAGAAGTTCCAGACTGTTAAGTATCTGTTACCCTTTACACTGCTCATAAGAATAAAACAGAAGTAAGGTACACATAATGACAGCCCCATTAGCCCTCAACTAAGACATTCCAGGGAAGCAAGCCAATACTATCATTTCCTAAGTAACTGTGAAAGTGACCCATGATCTACCTGTGTACATGTGTACAGACATACAGCTTAACAGCAATGTCGAATCACTATAGTAGAAATGCAGTAACTATTCTGAAGGATTGGTGTCAATCAAACAACCAACAAATGTTTTATTATTAAGTGGACAGTGATGCACAGTTTTAAAAAGTCAATACAATAATCCACTTGGGTTTTGTTAGTTTTATGAATGTTTGAAAAAATGTTTGATATTTTTCTCATTGCTTGTTTGAGTTGACATTAGGTGATACATGGGCATTTTAAAATGGTTTAATTGAGTATTTATTTCATTCTATTCCAGGAAAATATATTATAAGCACAATTGTGTTGCAATTTTATATATATTAAGGTAAAGCCATAGTTAAATAGTGGATTGACTGACAAACAACATATAGGAATAATAACTCTCTTGAAGGTGATAGGACAATAAACCCAGTTTCATTGGAATAGGTAAAACTTGCATTGTTTGTGAAAATTCAGACTGTCAACATGTCTGCAACATCTTATAAGGCTCATTTTCAAGCAAGCCTGTTACAGAAGCAACTACCAACATTGCCCCTAACTCATCAGAAATATAATCTTGACTCCTATCTAGGCCGAGAAAGCTATTATCCAATTTCAACTCTCAGACCTGTTTATTGATCCTATAATTGTGGACATTATTTTAAATGATGTTTGTTTAAAGACATAAATATGATATATGGTTTAACGAATATGGATTAAGGCATTATTGTCAGACACAATAGAGTTACTTATTAAGCTTTGTAATATTTATAGACTAAAACTCCAAAGTTTTGTCCATCATTCTCTGTACAGAAACTACATACAAGAATTTTCTATAGTGTCTGAGGGTGAGAGTATAACACAGTAGTAGGAATAGTCTTAGACTTGATCCCCAGCACCAAAAGCAAAATCAAAGAGAAAAAAATCAAACAAAATATAAAAATGCTGTGAAACTATTGCATTGAAAGTAGTAAATAAATAAAAGCTTGTTTTGGATAGGGTGTTACAAACAAAAATGTAATAAAATGGAAACATTTTTACACACACACACTAACCCTAAAATGCCATTACATTGTATTGTATTTTCAATAACATATTGTGAAATTCCAATTATTCATTAACCATTCTTTAGAAAAGATAAGTAGTAGCATAGGTTCATGAAGATCCTCACTGTGACAAAATTGAGGATGTTCTTACATATGGCACAAGTCTAATGGTTAAAAGAAATTTAATATAGCAAGAGAAATCTACAGACTCTTCAAGAAAAGTAATTTACACCTGAAACTGTTACTTTAAGCTATTTTCTTCTGTCTACCCCATAGACTTATAACCAAAGAGTGAAAAGACCCTGCTGAGGAGAATGAAGGGTGACAAGGCTGTGTGGCACTGCAATACTGAGCACGGGAGCCTCATCAATAGCACAACCAAACCTCAGTGATGCCAGTAGCTGAAGTAGAAGATCCTACCTTACTAAGGAACTGAATCGCTACAAGATATTTAGTAGAGAGGAGAAAGAGAACTACCCTTGAAAGCATGCTTGACTGAGTGGTGATGAGTCAAGGTCAAAGCAGCATAGAAATCAATAGAACCCCACATCAGGCGTGAGAAATGGGAGACGAGTGAGGTCCAGAGGAAGTGTCCTTCAACATGTGGGAGAACTCCAAATACACTGCAAATGACAGAAGGGGACTCAGCTTCAGAAAAGTCACCCCGCTGAAAAACACCCTATTGCCTAATGTCTACCTCTAAGACTGCTCTTCTACAGCAGAGGGTAGTTTTTAGACACAGACCCAGGCAGAAAGCTCAATGGTTGGGATGGTGGTGAATGAACAGGCTGCTAAGTCAAAGACTGAATTCAAGAAACCACATCCCAAGACTCTGGAAAGCTAGCCAAAGAGTATTGAGTTGTGGAAGTCATGGACATAGCACACGCTAGGAAATAAGCAAACACGTTTAGATATGAAAGGCATTCTCAGAGTCTCCTTACATAAAGGTTCCAGGGGTGCTTTCTAGGTGGAACAGCTGGTAGTGGGTACTAGTTACACTCTTCATTGTTGTGAACTAACCAGAAGCAATGAAAAAGCGGAAGAAACTCTTCTGGCTCATGGTTTGAGGGTGCAGCCCATCATAGGGGAGAAGGCATGCCAGGAGAAGTGTGAGGTAATTGGCCGTGTCATGTCACAATCAGGAAGCAGGGAGAGATGACGCTACTGTTCTGTACACTTTCTCCTTTGCCTCTTACTTTTTCAGTCTCAGGCCCCCGGCCAGGAGATGGTGCTGCCCACATTCAGGGTGAGTCTTCCCCATTTAAACCTCTTCAGAAATTCCCTCAGAGAAAAAGTGCTTATATGTTTACTAGGTGATCCCAGATTCAATCAGGTCGAATATGAAAATTGACAATCACCGAACTAAAGCCATTGTTCTTATGTAAGAATTATTTAACATATGCATGTATACATCATCTCATTCAGGCATGTAAGGATGACATCTTGTACCACCTAGGGTATACATATCATCCTTTCCCTTCATTTGTTTTCTATTTATTTACTTAGGCCCAACTTGGCTTAGAATTTACTATTCACCCAAGAGCACATTTGATTTAGAGAAAATTCTTGGATAAAAAAGTGCTTGCAAATTACTAAAAAAAAAAAATTAGAATGGTTACTAAGTTATAAAGTTGACTATATATATTTTGGCTGTCTAATAAATTCTGCCTAACTTACTGAATGATGTTGCTTCATTTTTATCTAATTATTTCAATGTTAAGTCACAGGCCTGAAGTTTCTTTTCAAATACCATTCAAGAGAAGTTCTTGAATAAAGTACACTCCAGGGACTTGCATTCATCACTTAGCAGCTCACATCTGATAAAGAAAATTACTCTAAAAGTAGTCATTTCACGAAACCATTACCATAGTACACTGGAATTATCCTGTCCCCCAGTATCTACACATTTGAATTTCTGACCCGCAGTGCGTCAGAACAAGACTGCTTGTCGGAAGGTCTTACAGAGGAACTTTGCTAAATGAAGTTGTCAAGGTAGCACTAACCCAACAGGACTACTGGGCGTTTTCATAAGAAGATATCAGAACACAGACATGCAGAGGGGGAGGGGCAATGGACAGACACAGGAAGAAGATGGCCTTCTGTCAGCCAAGAGAGTGGCTCCAGGAGAAGACCATTCAACTGAGTGGATCTTGAACTTCCAATCTCTTGACTGTGAGAAAAATCCATTTCTGTTTTTTAAGCCACACAATTTGGGGTATTTTGTTATGGTCGAATGAACAAACAAACTTAGTCCAATAGTGGGGGCCATCTAATCTAAACTACAGAAAAGTCCTTTAGCTACCCCTGGAGGTCCAGAGTTCTAGAAATGGAGTGGCAATGTTGTAGGAAAGGCAGAGCAGACTGTGTGTCATTCAATGTTACACAATGTGACAGATTTTGATGGCATCAGGTGGAAGTTGAAGGCATGGCCTTAGACAAAATAAACCAGGAAGCTAATTTGCAAGTTAAACAGCTATCACATAATGTATGTATCAGTGGTATGATGGGAACTGGCCAGAACTGGGTAAGGACTGTAGGCTTTTAAAGACAAGACCGACAGCATTTAACTTTCCAGATGTGTGAGCTACTAAGGAAAAGGAGATGCTAGCAGTGTGATGAGGTGAGTGAGAAATAGATTGGAGAGTTCAGGAAAATGCTTAGAATGTTTTAAAGATCAATACAAATATAGTTTGTATACAGAGTTAATAGTAAGCAACATCAGGATAGAAATTTTAGTTGATTCTCAATAATACTGAAGATTTTGTAGAGGCATCGCTTTTAATTACACAAAAGAGAATTAAATTAACAACAATATTTACCAATATTCTGTTCAAAATGCTTTTCAAACACCAAATAATTACCCAATTAAGCCACTGTAGGATAAGCTGTTACTACTGCAGATTTAGTGAAAAAGACTAATAATTATTATTTTAACAGTTTCTGTGAAGTAAGACAGTGTTTACTGTGTAGAACTAAAGCACACCTCATACCATCTTAATGAGGAGGGAGCAGAAGAAACAAAAGGCTGACTATCTATATGAACTCAGTAAAAAACAGAGTTGCCTAAGAACCAAGAGCCATGGCTTATAGGTAGAGAATTTAATATGCAAGGCTGAGATCAAAATTGGCAGAAGGCTATTTATGAATATTGTCAATACTGAATATCACAGACTGACAATAGAGAATCTTTGGTCATGCCCTGAACAACATAATTCATCACAACAGTGCTCAGGGCATTCATGTCCAAGCAATTTATCACCGTCATATCACTCGTTTGAGTACAAGAGGGGGAGTGTTGATTTTTGACCTCTAGGGAGGCTGGATTTATAGCTGGTGACCCTCAGAATGCAGCCAGGCTCTGCCCAAAGCAAACTGTTCCTGCTTCACTTCTGTTTAAGTCCCAGTCAAGGACAGCACAATGCCTCCAGGATTCAGGAAGCAAAGCGCAGATCTGATGCTCTCATATCCAAGTAAAGATAGTCAGGAAATCACATTTTAAATGCTGTTTAAGCTGCATGGTAAAAATAATATTAGTCAATAGTAAGTACACATGATTCATTTCAAACATCCTTTGGTGACGAATCAGTTTTGGAAGTGCATCCACCGATAACTACATTTGGGAAGGACTTGCTCTTCATAATTCATCCATGTTTATTCCTCCATAAACATGGCAGCATGCTAAACATTATATGTGTGTAGGTATATACATATGCATGTATATTGTGTGTGTTCAAATAAAAATGGAAGCCTTGATTTCCTCCCTTTCTGGGTATTGAGTCTGTATGTATTTTTACTTCAACCTGGTTGGCTTGCAGAATATAACTGAGCATCTAAATGCTGTTCTTTCCATCTTTGTTTACAATTACGAAGGTGACTAGGGCACTGTGGGATCCAGTGCCCCCGCCATTCTCCCAACAGTGACATGAACAACTTTCTCAAGATGAGCCTTGTGCAGTGCCTTCCACGATGCTCTCTAGGTATCTGGTGAATTGGGTACAGAAATTCCTGGATGCATGGGGCTCAGACCTCCTGCAGTCTGAAAGGCAGTGTTATCTAGGTGAGGGTGCAGGAACACATTCTCCAATCCCAGAGGCCAAAGACAACAAGAGTGTCTTTGTAAGCCACTTCATATGTGTAAGCCTATGTGATGGTACATGCTGTCAACTTGACAAGAATCTAGAATTGTTTAGAAGACAAAGCTCCAGGCACATCTGTGAGGAATTATCCTGATCCGAACAGTTGTTGTCCATGCCTGTATGGATGACTGTCATGACCCCCCTCCAGAAGTGCTATCACTTCTTCGGCTGAGATGCTGACTAAGCACCAGCGGCCATGATGTTCTGCATCCTGACTGTAGTTGCAATGACCTGGGGTCCTTCTGCCATGCATTCCTCTCTGTGATAGAAAGTATCCTAAACTCTGAGCCAAAAGAAGCCCAGCTTTCCTTCAGTTGCTTTTTCCAGGGTGCCTCAACAATAAAATTAAGTAATTCTCAGAGAGTAACATGGGGCTCAATGGATCTCTTCCATCTTAACCTTGCTCTGTGAGGGTGTTTCCAGAGAAGAGAAACTGATGGGGGAGCCTGCTCTGAGTGCAGGCAAGCAGAATTTCATGGGCTAGGGCTGTAGACTGAATCAAAGGAAGAAAGCGGAAAGCCAGCTGAGCACCAACACTCATCTCTGCCTCCTGACTGACCACACATAACCAGCTACCACACATGTTTCTATTGCCATGCCTTCTCTCTCGTAATGAACTGCGCCCTCAAACTATGAGCCAAAAAGGAGAAAGGAAAGCCGCTTCCTTTAACTTGCTTCTTGTCAGGTATTTGGTCAAAGAGACAGGAAAAAAATGAAACCTACACACTGCAGGCTTCCGATGAGCCACCTCTCTTCTACCTTTTCCCCTGTTGGTTCAGCTTTTTGGTCATTATTCGCCTGGACATCATCTCGGTTTTCAAGGTGGCAAACTGAGACTAATGTTTGATTTCTTCCTCCCCTTCTTTTCTTTCACAACCACACTCCATAGCAAGTTCAAAGGAATCAAGATCTAAAGTACTCAACAAATGCACTCATTCAGTAAATCCTTAAGAGCCTCATTTACATATGGCACAACATCAGTCAGGAGGAAACAGCAGTAAAGGCAACCTGAAAAAAAAAAAGACACAGTCTCTTGGCTAGGTGTGGTGACACATACCTGAAATCCTAGCTCATAAGAAAACACAAGGAGACTAGAGCCTTAGGCCAGCTTGGGCTACATAGTAAAGTAACAAACATCAGGGGCCACACAGAGAGATCCGACTTTCTCATGCCACTTCACTCCTCAAAACACTCTTATAAGAGGGAATAAATAAATAACAAGGTTATAAATACAGTGTGCTTTGTGGGAGTTAGCAATATGTGGGAAGGAGGTCAGCAGGAAGACAATGAATACTAGGTCAAATGAGGGCACAGTGGGGTTAAAGTAAACATGGAGAAGCTGTAGCAATCATGTGACACCCCCTCTGCCTCCACCACCACTAACTTCACTAGAGCTGCCCTCAGCTTGGGTTTCAGCTTCACCATACCCACCTTTATGTCACTCCCCTGTGCCATGAAGAACACTGAAAGACTCATTCCTTTCCAAATGGCACAAATCCCTACCTGACCTGCTCTCACCCAGATCTCCAACTTCATCTTGAGCCAGACGCTGAAACCTTTCAGAAGTCCCTAGAATTCATCCGATTTGTTCATGCCTCCCCTGCCCTTGTAGGTCCCGGTAGAAGGGATATCTCTAAGTCCTTCTGATCTTCCCACATCAGAATCTAAATTGGTGAGACCATTCCTTCACCAAATCCAAAGCACACACTCTCCACTGTTACTTACAAGTTGTAGCTATAAGTACATTAATTTAATCTGGTATTAGTATGTATATTTGTTTGGTGGCTCCTTCACTCCCAAACAGAATATAAACTCAAGACTATGCTGCCTTTATTTGTCTTGCTCTCATTATAATCCCCAGGAGTATTCAGGCACACAGTACATATTTATTGATTGAATAAGTAACCCTTCCTGGCCACCTTGTAATTTCAACACCAGATGTGACCAAAATACCATTAACTAAAAGCAGTATCTTATTTTCATAAATCCATAGAGTATTAGGTTGAGTAAAGACTTGGAGATCAATGACGTCTATGTGCCTAGGAAAGATAAGTATCTTGTACAGAGCTCTGTACAAGGTCCAAGTTCTTCAAACCAGCAGCCATTTCCTTTCTCTTTAAAATGAGATTTGTTTTCATTGTTGGGTGTTGGACACTGGGCTTTGTGTACGCTAGGCAGGCACTGCACCCAAGTCTCTTTTTTAATTTTCTGGTTTGACACAGGGTCTTGCTCTGTAGTCCACGCTGGTTTGGGACTTGAAATTCTACTTCCTTACCCTCCTGAGTAGCTGATATAGGTGTACTTAGCCAGAAATGGTTCTTATGATGTATCCCAGTTCATGATGTATATGTTGGAGACAGGACAGGCCACTAATATTAAAGGTGGAGATAGTCTAAGAAATAACAGGACAGGCATTGGAGTCAGAAAAACAAAACAAAAAACACTCCTCCCAACACTTGGACATTCTGTACTGATTTTGCTCACCTAGACCATGAAGCTATCTGGCAAAGCTGTGTAATGAATTAGTTTAGAATTTAGGCACCCCAACCCTCGCCGCCCCAGGCAGCTAACTTTCACTAAATTTCAAAAAGTAAGTACTTGGACATCCCTAGGATTCAGAAACCAGGAACAGAAGTAAAATTTGTTTGCTCTTTGATTCCAAAGAGCAATATGTAATATGCTCTTTGTAATATGTTTTAGTTACTTTGGTAATTCTAAAGTAACACCCAGCCTCTATCAATAAAAACATAATTTCATAAGGACACACTTGCTGAATCTGGTGTTCAAATTATCTTCTTGAAAATTGTTATCTGACCGATTGCAAGTCAGAAATAATCTGATCTTTTTCTTTTCTTTTTGGTATGCACTGCGATTCTCTCTCTTTCTCCCAATCTCTCTCTTTTTTCCTCCCTCCCTCCCTCTCTCCTCTCTTCTTCCCTTTCTTCCAGTTTTCTTTTTCCTTTTCCTTTTTTTTTTGTAGGGAGTTCGTTATTTATAGAATGACACCAGGCCTCAAGTATACTATTGGACATCCCTACTGTCTATGTAAACTAAAATGGAATGGCCCCAGTGGGTGTCTAGTCCCGGGACTACTCTTTCTCTGTGGCAACAAAAGCAAAATCTTTGAGGACAAAAAGTAAAAACTTGTCAGTTATTCCATGTCGGAGGAGATTTGAAGATGTCTGCCCTGGCAGGTATCATTATATGTACGGCATCTTTACAGCCACCACTCAGTATCAGGGCTGTACAAACTTTGTTCAGATAGCTAAGGAGTCACATTTAAGTGTTGCAATACAGCTACAAGAAGACAAACGCTCCAGAAGGAGGATTGTGTTGTTAAAGTTTGTTAAAGAAACAGAAGCAGGGAACAGACGCCTCCACCTTCCATTTCCCCGCTCCCCCCCACCTCCCCACCCCCCCACTCCATGTAGGGAGAGCACAGCTGCTCCAACAGGTCCCTAGAGCTCAGCAGTCAAGCAGAACGGAGGTCGTAAAGCACGGGGACCCGCTCAGGGCCTCGAGTTTTCAAATCAGACTTTGGGAGACCTGAATCTGGGGAGATCTAGGCCCAGGCCAGTTCCCCAAGGCTCGAGCTCCTGAAGCCAGGCCCCATAGTCTTTGCAACTCGGGGACCTTCGGAGAAAGGTGTCGGGGTCACCGTACAGCTTTCCCTTTCCCAGCGTGGGGCTCCACGTGGCTGCTTGGAGGACGAGCCCTGAGTTCCAGGCCTAAGTCCCCACCTTTCCTACCGGGTCCAAAGCTACGTAACCAGCTCCGGGGCTTCCTTCCTCCCGTGCTCTGCGCTGCTTTCTCCCCTGGGAACTTGAGCTAGGTCTGCTTCCCCCTCCCTTTCGGTAGTCTCTCTTCTACCCCCAGCCCCACCCCATCCCCGCCTCACCCTACCGCCTTCCCCTCCTTCTGACCTCCCACTTAACCTTTCCACTAGCCTTTTCCCCGCCCGCTGACCCTAAGCCACGCCCACTCCGTCTCAAAGCCACTCCCTGCGAGCCCAGGCCAGCTCTGAGACCACGCCCATTAGGTTTCTGCTCTGCCAGGCAGACTTTTAGGTCTAGGCTGAGCTCCCCCCAGCTGAAGGCCCTACTCCTGAGCTAGCCTGAGGTTTGCAGCTAAACTACTCTCAGAGGCTGGCTTAAGAGCCCATCCAGTCTACACCCTAATTATCCCATTTCTCTTTGACTCAGCTGATGTGAAATCGCTAAGGAGAAAGTAAGCTACTGGATTTCCCTCAGGTCTCAATTCTCCGTAAACCAGCCCGGAAATATGGACTCCTTGAGTGATTTTGATGTCACGTTGCGTTTTGGACCCCTATTAACAAGAGAGTTCTGGTTTTGTCTTCCTTGTTCATTTTTGTTGTTGTTGTTTCGTTTTTGTCTTTCGTTTTCCTGGACCTGCTTGCTGCATTTAAAACTAGAGGGCTGTACTAGAGCGCCTGAAGCAACCTTAGTCCTTGGTGTCACTGAACCAGGCTTAGTCAACATTCGCTAGTCTGCAAACCATGGTCCTAGGGGCCCGCTGTCACGATATGAAGTAATACCTTTCTGCATTGAACTCCCAGTTCATTTTACTCTGAAACCCAAGGAAAAGAGGCAGAACTTAGAGCAGTCATTTCTAAGGAAGATAGGTTTAGTGCTAAGAAGCGATGGTTCATGAAGGCAGTTCTGTTATACTTTGAAACCAGCGTGGTTTTGTTAATGTTTAAAAGTAGGGTTTTATTTCTTTAAAAGTTGTTACATTGTATTTATTTATTTGTGTGTGTATGTGAAAGCTGTTCTCCTTGGATTTCCTTTCCTGGGTCCTGGGATGGAACCTGCTAAGCTATTCTGCAGGTCCTGTGTTTTATTTTTGAACAATCTATATATGACATTTTTCTCTGATTACAGACAAGGAAACAGACTTAGAGAATGCTCTTCAAGTTTGAGGTCAGGACTAAACTCCAGTTTAGTTTATAACAACCATGGCATCATATCTTCTTAGAGAGCTCTGATTGGACGGCAGAAAATACTTTTATTCAAGTCAGAGGCAAGAAAGAAGAAAAGTTACACAGTCCCCCTTTCCTTCTTTCCTGGATCACTTCTCCTTTTAAGCAGTGCTACAGTATGAGAAGCCCTTTAGAAAGGGTGGATATTGAGAAAAACATAGCTAGGTAAATCCTAGAATGAACATAAGGGCTCAAACAAAGAGAGACGAGAATAAAGGTAGAAGTTAGGAAGAGCAGAATGCCCTCCCATGACTTAGTCTCGCCTGTGAGTACTGGGAGACATGAATATTGCTCCTATGAGTGGGGCTCACACTGAGATTGTATAATGAATAGATGGGTCGAGGGAGGCTTCTGCAGTGATTTCAGTGCTGGCTAGCTACCACTGTTCATTGCTTGCACGGTAACCATGAAGCCGAATAAGTGTGTGCCTGACAATAGTTGTTACAGAGAGGCCTAAGAGTCCATTATTTATAATGTTCCATATTTTAACAGTCCATGCTGCCAGGGATGAAATTATGTGCAAGGTTCATGTTAAAAACTGACTTCAGTTTTTCCCTTTATGGAAATTATGAAGTTTTCCACCACCCACATTAAACCCATTGAGCATTCAGATTTCACATGCAGAGTCTTACTTCTGTGGCTTTTACAACTTAAAAAGATTGTGTTAAAGGAAAATGACCATAGGCTTTCTTTATGGTTAAGGGAAACAGCTACCATGAAATTGCAAATTAATATGTAAACTATTTATTTATATTTAAATACCCCTCCCCCTGGCAAAGTGAGAACATAGGCAACTGTGAAACACTCTAGCACGTTGGGTCTGACTGTATATTGTTGTCTTGATGCATATTGTAAGTCATTTGTATGGTGCTGCTAGTTAAATAATCAATACTATCAAACGTTAAAATTGAATAAAATAGTGGTTGGAGAGATGGCTCCTCTATTGCTCTTGTAGAGGACCCCAGTTCAGTTTCCAGCCAGTCTCCAGCACCCAGGTTAGGTAGCTCAGAGCTTCATGTAACTCTAGTTCCAGAGGCTCCAACGTCATTTGCTGGCTTCCTGAGGCACCTGTGCTGACATGTACAGGCCCATACACAGACACACAGTCAGACAGACAGACACATATATGTAAAATATTTATTATGATTTCATATATATATACTGTATTTACATTATTTCCCATCTTGTTCTCCCTACAATTTCTCCCATGTACTCCCATTTCCTTCCCAAATACATGGCTTCTGAATCTTTCATGATTATTATCACACAGGCACATACGTTATAAGTACAACCTGCTGAGCTCACTTAGTTTCACTCATGTTATATATGTGTAAGAGTGACCACTTGGGTTGCATTAATTGTCTGGGAGCTCTTTCATGGAAAAGACTCATTCTTTCTCTCTCATCAGCCATTCATTTTAACTCTTCATCTGTGAGTAGGATCATGTGTGATTTATTTCACTCACATGAGCATATCACTTAGTATTGTCATTATCGGTCTTGTCTACGCAGCCATGTTGTTGACAATTTATGGGTGGGTGAAAGTTCCCTGTCATGTGTAGAATATGCTATGTCACAGCAGATATCCTAAATCTGTTTTAAAATGTAAAATTAGAAAACAAACCCCTTTTTTGCTGACCTCAGAATTATTAGCTTTGTATAAAATGAAACAAGAATAACAGCCAGGGCAGTGCTGTGCTGTTCAACACTCAATTGTGACCTCATATCAGCTTGGGCTCCTCTTCAGTATTAGTCTCTCTTTCTGGGGAAACTTCCCTTGGAGATATGTCCGAATCCTGGGGTAACAATGCCAATGATGAAATACTGAAGTTTAAAAAACTCACATTATTAAGGAACCAAAGGTTTCTAAATCAACCCCCCAGTTAAGGATTTAGTTCAAACACATTCTCATTTCTACAGCGTTTGCTTTCTGCTCTCACTGGGTCTTTGAATTTCAATTGTACCTGTACTCAGATCTGCTAAATTGGCAGAGAGAGGATGAAATCAAACCTAGACTTTCAAAGCCCCTTGGGTTAACATGTAAGAAATACCCAGGTTTTTCACAATCCTGGTGAGTTGTTTTAATTATGTACACAAACAGTTTCTGGAAACACTCTAGAAGACAAAACCTAGAGTAATCCAGAAAAGCATCAGGCAGATGAGGATGGGGAGCACAGCCAAGGTAAAGCACATCTGCTGAAAATGCTGACACTGTTGATCATTAGACATTAGCGTCTACGGGGCTTGGAGAAGTTCTTGCTTTCAATTTGGATCCTACTGTGATGAACCATGTGAACTATTCCTATCATTTCTAGGAAACGTACTGGCAACCAATGCATAAAAGGACCAGACCCAAACTCTCAGCATGTAATTTCTATGCCCAATTTCTATTCATTATATAACCTTTCCCAAAGTAAGTATTCAACATATTTTATCTTCCTATTTAATAATGAAGTAAGGCTTGTGTGTGCAGGATCCTGAATTCAATCACCAGCATTTCAAATAATAATAATCATAATAATGAAATAATGGGAAAATAAATTAAAATCATTTTGGCTATTAAAAATTAAGTTGAAAACATTTAATCTTCCAGTTGAGTGAAACTTTTACTGAGCAGAATGTCTATAGGTAATTAGACAATCTTTCTTAGGGATCAGTGGCCAGTTTGTATTAAAAGATATTTTGGCACATCCAGGCATGTCAATCATGCCTCTAAAACCAGCACTCAAGAGGCAAAAGCAGAAAGAATCGCAAGTGACTTTGAGGTATGCTAGGGCTGCCTTGGAAAACCAAATCACACCCTGCTGTGAAAACATTCCTTAAAAAAGAAAGAAAAGAAGCAAAATTACCACATGATCCAGCACTTTCTCTTTTTGGTATATATCTGTACTGGCTAGTTTTGTGTGTCAAGTTGGAACAAGCTAGAGTCATCAGAGAAGAACAAGATTCAGTTGAGGAAGTGCCTCCATGAAGTCCAGGTATAAGGCATTTTCTCCATTGATGATCAGTAGGAGAGGACCCAGCTCACGTTGGGTGGTTCTGTCCCTGTGTTGATGATGATCCTGAGTTCTATAAGAAAGCAGGTTGAGCGAGCCATGGGGAGCAAGCTAATAATAAGCAACACCCCTCTGTGGCCTCTGCATCAGCTACTGCCTCCAAGATCCTATTCTGTTCGAGTTCCTGCCCTGACTTCCTTCAGTTATGAACAGCAATGTGGAAGTATAGCCCAAATAAACCCTTTCCCCCCAACTTATTTTCAGGTCATGGTGTTTTGCAGCAATAGAAATCCTCACAAGACAATATCCAAGGTGTTAAATAAGGCCTGACACAGATATTTATACATCCGTGTTCATAGTATCATTATTCACAATCTCTAAAAGTAATAAAGTAAGTATACTGTCCACTGACAGGTGGCCAGATAACTACACTGGTTTGTGAACATGGTGGATAGCAAATTGGCATGTATACATAGTGCGATATCATTTACTCTTAGATTAAACTTTGAAGCATAAAATATAGTCCAAGATGAAATAAACTAGATTCACAAAGACAGATACTGAATTAGGTTACATGTATAATTTACTTGGAATAGTTAAATACATAGGAACAGAAGGTAGGATGGTGGCTACCAGGAAATAGGAGAAAAGGAACAGGAGAGGAGAAATTACTTATTAGGTATAGAGTTTCCATTGAGGTGATGAGACACTCAGAGAGATGAACAATGATCCTAGATGCTCAGCAGCATGACTATTTTCTAGGCCACCAAACTAGACTTTAAAAAGCTGAAGTGATGACATAATTTTTTTTAGCAAACATATTTGACCTTAAATAGTTGTTTGTAGATAACCCATAAAATCATGAATTAGAACACTTCTCTCTCCTCTCTTGTCTCTCTCCTCTGGTGTCAAATGAAAGGTCTTCTTTTGGGGTGGAAAGGTAGTTCAACAGTTGAGCATGCATTGTTCTTATAAAAGACCTGGCTTCTATATCAATAATGAACATGGAAGCTTACCACTCTAGTTCCAAGGGGTTTGATGTCTTTTTCTGGTCTCTGAAGGCAATACCTGCTTTTAGTATACACAGATACTGACAGGCAAACAGTTATACACATAAAATTTTAAAGTATGTATTTTAAAGACCATATTTCAAATCATATCTCATTATTTAAAAGTACATTTGTTAATTAGATTAAATGTATTTAGATTTTTTGGGTCTGAAAATTCCTTTTTGAGTATGTAAGAATGATGCAGTTTTATTACATGACTACATGACCACTACTCATTTCCCAATCTCTTCTTTACGTTGTTGTGTTACACTCCTACCTTCCATTGCAGTTACGTCTGTATTGCTTACTAAGTTAATATTATTAAGAGTAAAAATGGGTTATTGTAAAAGTAACTTTTATTCACCAGATGTAATTGTCATCTCAGAGGCTTACTGCTAATTATTTACTTACTGCTCACCCTTTCTAAATCTTTCTGAACTCTGGATGGCTGGTTCAATTCAGCTGTTCTGCCTCAAAACTCCTCTCCAAGCTGACTGATTCAAACTGGTTTCTCTCAGCTTTTCACTGAATTGCTCTGCTTGGAAAAACTGTCTCTGGATTCCATGAACTGAACTGTACTGACTGCATGGAATGAACAGAAATGAACAGAACTGCATGAATTCAGCTGAACTCAACGGCATTCAACTGAGCTGCACCAAACTGAATTGAACTAAACTCAACATCCAAAGACCTTCTAGGTCTGTGTGATTGGGTTGGAATTACACACCTTTAATCCCTCTGGCTGGAATACAGACATGCTCTTAGTACACATCTTTAATCGGAAACTATGAAGGTTAAGTTAGTTAGGAAGCAAAGCCATGTTTCACTGCATTGCCTGAACTCAACTGAACTGCCCATCATCCCTGACTCACTCTATTTTGCTATTAAGTAGCCTCTCTTTTCTTTCTATCTCAGGAGAGTTGGGAATATCCTACCTCTGACTCATTCTGTCAGATCTTTCTCTGATTTGTCACTTTGTCTGCCCCTCAATGAGCCTTCATTTTCAAACACAATTTTGCTTCCTTATACTAACTAACTTAACACTCATAGTTTGGGATTAAAGGTGTGTTCTAAGGGAGTATCCAAATTACAGCCAGAGGGATTAAAAGGCATCCCAGCCCAATCATACAGCCCAATCATACAGACAGGGTCTTTGGATGTAATTCCCTCCCAGAGTAGCCTTATTGCTGGGTTAAAATTCCTCTACAGGGTACAGGAAAATAATTTATAGCTGAATAAATAACTGAAGAGTTTGTTTTGATTTACAGGACAGCAAAAAGTGGAAAGTCATAACCTTTCATTTAAAAGGTTGTGCTGGACGTAGCTACATTCTCAGTGAACGCAAGAACCCAGACAGTACTATGTGTAGCATCTACAGATGGTGCTACACCTGGGTGAACCTGGCTTCAATGTCTAGCCCCTCTATTTGCTTGCTGTAGGACCTTACTTTTTCTTACTATAGTACCCTCGTATTAGAGTTAAGAATGGGATCCATCTCTAGGAGAAGACATGTTGTTGTTTTCCTCCTTAAAGTTAATGGAGTTGGGCCTGAACCAGTCAATCACTTAGCAAAGGTGACCACTCCCCAGGAAGGCAGGTTCACCTTAAAAAGTGAAAACGAAATGGGAGGAGTAATTATCCCTTAACGTTCCTATCAGCAAACCTGGACCCTCAGTGAAATTGCTTCCATCCTAAATCCTGACCCAGAAAGGTGTGACTCTTCCTTCTTCTCTTCTGTCTTTTTGTCTTCTGTGCTGGCCAGAGCCTCCACATTTGGACTTTTCCATCCTTCTGCTTTCCTCCGACCTTTCAGCTGCTCGTCTGCCATGTGGTTAACCTCCAAGTTGGCTTAACTCAAACAACTGGACCTTTTTATTTTCTCTTTTCCATCTTTCTTCTCTAGGAAGCTGCAGAGATTTACCACTGCCATGGGGTTTTCCTTTTAAACTCTAATAAAATTGTCTTAGAACTTTCTTTTGAAGTTTTTCTTAAATTCCTTTATTAATGAGATTAAGAACTCAAAGAAAGAAAAAAAAAAGAACCCAAAGAAGGGACCCTAATTTTTCCAATAATGTGTTTCAACTCTTCTGGGACTTCCCAAAATTCCTGATAACATTATAAAATGGAAGTACTATTAAATCCTTTGGGACAATTTCTGGTTGCCTTTAAGATTCATTCTTCTTTTCTATCATAATGGTAATGTAGTGGAGTTCATGGCTGCTCCATTAGAGAGTCAACTTCCCAGCCTTTGTCCAGCTCGGCCTGACCAAGCCACACAAGAGGAAGATGTTATACGTGCTCCAGCTCTTGGGGATGATTAGACTCTAAGAAGCTGGGGCAACAGGAGAAACTTTACATGTTGAAGTTGGACAAGAACTTATAGCATTAGAGAGTGGTGTATAAATTAACTGAAAAACAACTTGTTTGGAATCTTCAGGGCTATATCTGAGGTGCTGTAGATGGGTAGGGTAATTAAAGTTTAAATTTAGAGAAGTTGAAAAGATCAAGCAGAGTTGCATAAGCACTGTGGTTTTGAGAGGAACAAGTAGGCAGTCCTTGGGATACAGCATTCCAAGAAAACACCATGCAAGGAGTGGCAGACAGAAGCCCAGGGTCCAAGGACCACGAGAAGGTATCTGATGCCTAGACCAGGCACCGAGAAATTACAGATTCTGGAACAAGAATACAGGAGTAAGGGTTTAGGAATACTGACCAACATGTTTTCAGTGCAGTGGCATTTGCATAATAACAATAAGAGTAACAAAATATCATTTAATGGCTGTCTGTGTGCCACTCCCTATTCTAAAGATGGCAGCCTTTCAGGGGTCTGTGTGGCACTCCCTATTCTAAAGATAGCAGCCTTTGAGGGGTCTGCGTGCCACTCCCTATTCTAAAGATGACAGCCTTTGAGGGGTCTGCGTGCCACTCCCTATTCTAAAGATGACAGCCTTTGAGGGGTCTGCGTGCCACTCCCTATTCTAAAGATGACAGCCTTGTGGGAATCTTAAAAATACTATTAAGACTTGTCTTTTACAGATTCTCAGAGATGTAGATTTTTTTTTTTTTTTTGCTTAAAAATCTCTTAATTAAATTGAGGGTCCAGTGTAGGATTTGGTGACGCTATAGTTAATACTCCACGAGCTAGTCAGAAATTCTAGTAATGTGTTCATCACAATGCACAGCAGAGGGTTCAATAAAAGTCTATTATTATTTAGACTAGGGTTTGAATATCTGGTAGAGAAGGCCAGAAGCAAGGTAAGAGAGACAGTGAGTCCAGGCTCCTGATACACAGTGTATGAGGTTCAGGGTATATAGAGGAAGCAGGAAGATAAGGGGTAGGAGGTGGGAGAGGGCCATCAGTAAGTAAGATTGACTCAAGTTAAGGAAGTGAGGAGTCACATAGCCAAGCAACTTTAGAATTACAAGTGTTTTTTCTCTGCAATACTGCAGAGCAGAATCTCGGAGGCTTTGATAACAAGGATGTTAGAAGGCCAAGCTAACACTTTCCTTGATTTTCTCAGAATTGGTCACTTTTAGAGCCAGAAGATTAAAACCAAAACCAATACCGAAACCAAACAAAAAAAACTAGTATCTGGTCATCTCCTCATGGGAATAGGAAAAGAACATCTTTGGGATTAAAACAAAAAACAAACAAAACAAAACAAACAAACAACTAAAGCAGACTCCACAGGACATTTAGCTCAAGGAGCTTGGAGTCTCAGCAAACGTTTTAATCATGGAGAAGCAGAATGAGGCAGAAGGGACTTTGTAATCAACAGTGAACAACATGCTTGTCAATAGTAACCAGAGTGCTGAGAAAACTGAAGGATTTTAATGTTAGTTTTCTGAAGATTCTTTAAGCCACCTATAAACACATGTATGTGTGTAGTTTGTTGGTTTTGTTTTGTTTTATTTTGCTATTGTGATATTTAGAGAGTAATTAAATGTGAGGATAATTTGGAAATTTTCACAAAGTCCTGTTTTGTTTTGTTTTGTTTTGTTTTAATATAAGACAGAAGTATAACAATGCTTTAAGACTTTCTAAGGTGGGACCAGCCGGGAGGCACAGTCCACAGTAGTGACAGAGCAGCAGGACCAGGGTCCTTTTTACCTCCATCTAGAACCAGAAGGTATGCCTGTTCCACAGCCCTCTGTGCACCTTTCCTGCCAGGGGAGAATGATCGCCATTTTTCTTTCCCGTGACTTTCTAAGGTGGGACCAGCCGAGAGGCACAGCCCTTAGAAGTGGCAGAGCAGCTCAGACAGGTCCTACCTCCATCTACAACCAGGAGGGAAGGCTGATCCACAGCCATCTGTGCACCTTTCCCCCAAGCAGAGAGCTTGTCTCCAGGGAGTGCTCTGACCCCAGGACTCAGGGGAGATCACCATTTTCTCTCTGGTGACTTTCTACAGAAGGACCAGCTGGGAGGCACAGGCCACAGAAGTGGCAGAGCAGCTGAGACAGGGTCCTTTCTACCTCCATCTGCATCCAGGAGGGACTGTTGATCAACAGCCCTCTGTGCATAGGTCTTACGGGGAGAGCTGATCTCCCAGGAGTGCTGACTCAGGCTTACAGACGCACAGCAGGAACAAACTCCAGACAGAAACAACAAGAACATCTAACACCAGAGATTACCAGAAGGCAAAAGGCAAACACACGACTCTTACCAACAGAAACCAAGACTAGTTGGCATCATCAGAAAACAGTACCCCTACCACAGCAAGTCCTGGATACCCCAATACACCGTAAAAGCAAGATTTGGATCTAAAATCATATCTCATGATGGTTATAGAGGAATTTAAGGGGGACATAAATAAATCCCTTAAAGAAATACAGGAGAACACAAGTAAACAGGTACAAGCTTTTAAACAGGAAACACAAAAATCCCTTAAAGAACCACAGGAGATCACGAGTAAACAAGTAGAAGCCCTTAAAGAGGAAACACAAAAATCCCTTAAAAAATTACAGGAAAGCACAACCAAACAGGAGATGGAATTGAACAAAACTATCCAGGATCTAAAAATGGAAGTAGAAACAATAAAGAAATCACAAACAGAGACAACTCTGGAGATAGAAAACCTAGGAAAGAAGTCAGGAGTCAAAGATGCAAGCATCACCAACAGAATACAAGAAATAGAAGAGAGAATCTCAGGTGCAGAAGACACCATAGAAAACATTGACACAACAGTCAAAGAAAACACAAAATTCAAAAAGATCCTAAGCCAAAACATCCAGGAAATCCAAGACACAATGAGAAGACCAAATCTAAGGATATAATAGGTATAGAGGAGAGTGAAGACTTCCAACTTAAAGGGCCAGTAAATATCTTCAACAAAATCATAAAGAAAACTTCCCTAACTTAAAGAAAGAGATGCCCATGAACATACAAGAAGCCTATAGAACTCCAAATAGTTTGGACCAGAAAAGAAATTCCTCCTGTCACATAAGAGTCAAAACACCAAATGCACAAAACAAAGAAAAAATATTAAAAGCAATGAGGGAAAAAGGTCAAGTAACATATAAAGGTAGGCCTATCAGAATTATACCAGACTCGTCACCAGAGACTATGAAAGCCAGAAGATCCTGGGTTGATGTCATACAGACCCTAAGAGAACACAAATCCAGCCCAGGCTACTATACCCAGCAAAACGCTCAATTACTATAGATGGAGAAACCAAAGTATTCTATGACAAAACCAAATTCACACAATATCTTTCTACAAATCCAGCCCTACAAAGGATAATAAATGGAAAACTCCAACAAAAAGCAGGAAAGTACATTCTAGAAAAAGCAAGAAAGTAATCTTGTTTTTCATTATTTCAGCAACAAAACTAAAAGAAGATAGCCCCATGAACAGAATTCCAACTCTAACAATAAAAATAAAAGGAAGCAACAATTACTTTTCCTTAATATCTATTAATATCAATGGACTCAATTCCCCAACAAAAAGATATAGACTATCAGACTGGACCAAACATTTTGTTGCATACAGGAAACCCACCTCAGTGACAAAGACAGACACTACCTCAGAATAAAAGGCTGAAAAATAATTTTTCAAGAAAATGGTTCCAAGAAACAAGCTGGAATAGCCATTCTAATATAGAATAAAATCAACTTTCACCCTAAAGTGATCAAAAAATATAAGGTGGGACACTTCATACTCATCAAAGGTAAGATCTACCAAGATGAACTCTCAATTCTGAACCTCTATGCTCTAAATGCAAGGGCATCTATATTCATAAAAGAAACTTTACTAAAGCTCAAAGCACACATTGCACCACATACAATAATAGTGGGAAACGTCAACATCCTACTCTCTGCAATGGACAGATCATGGATACAGAAACGAAAGACACAGTGAGACTAACAGAAGTTATGAAACATATGGATTTAAAAGATATCTATAGAACATTTTATCCTAAAACAAAAGGATATACCTTCTTCTCAGCACCTCATGGTACCTTCTCCAAAATTGACCATATAATTGGTCACAAATCAGGCCTCAACAGATACAAGAAGATTGAAATAATTCCTTGCATCCTTTCAGATCACCACAGACTAAGGCTGCTACTCAATAACACAAACAATAGAAAGCCCACATACACATGGAAACTTAACAACACTCAACTCAGTGATAACTTGGTCAAGGAAGAAATAAAGAAATAAATAAAATACTTTTTTGAGTTTAGTGAAAATGAAGCCACAACATACCCAAAATTATGGGACAAGATGAAAGCAGTCCTAAGAGGAAAACTCATACCTCTGAGTGCCTCCAAACAAAAACTGGAAAGAGCATATACCACCAATTTGACAGCACACCTTAAGGTGCTAGAACAAAAAGAATCAAATTCACCCAAGAGGAGTCGATGGCAGGAAATAATCAAACTCAGGGCTGAAATCAACCAAATGGAAACGAAAAGAACTACACAAAGAATCAATCAAACCAGGAGCTGGTTCTTTGAGAAAATCAACAAATAGAAAAACCCTTAGCCAGAATAGCCATAGGGCACAGAGACAGTATCATAATTAACAAAATCAGAAATGAAAAGGGAGATATAACAACAGAAACTGAGGAAATCCAAAAAGTCAGGATATACTACTACAAAAGCCAATACTCAACAAAATGGACAAATTTCTAGGCAGATACCAGGTACCAAAGTTAAATCAAGATCAGATAAATAATCTAAACAGTCCCATATCCCCTAAAGAAACAGAAACAGTCATTAAAAGTCTCCCAACTAAAAATATGCCCAGGACCAGATGGGTTTATCAGACCTTCAAAGAAGACCTAATACCAATACTCCTCAAACTTTTCCACAAAATAGAAGCAGAAGGTACTCTACCCAATTCATTCTATGAAGCCACAATGCTTCTGATACCTAAACCACACAAAGACTTAAAAAAGAAAGAAAACTTCAGACCAATTTCCCTTATGAATATCGATGAAAAAAGTTTCAATAAAATTCTTTCAAACTGAATCCAAGAACACATCAAAAAGATCATCCATCATGATCAAGTAGGCTTCATCCCAGGGATAGTTCAATATACAGAAATCCATCAACGTAATTCACTATATAAAAAAACTCAAAGGAAAAAACCTTATGATCATCTCATTAGAAATGAGAAAACATTTGACAGATCAAATACACCTTCATGATTAAAGTCTGGGAAATATCAGGAATTCAAGGCCCATACCTAAACACTGTAAAAGCAATATACAGTAAACCAGTAGCCAATATCAAACTAAATGGAGAGAAACTTGAAGCATTCCCACTAAAATCAGGGACTAGACAAGGCTGCCCACTCTTTCCCTATCTATTCAATATTGTACTTGAAGTCCTAGCCAGAGCAATTAGGCAACAAAAGGAGATCAAAGGAATACAAATTGGAAAGGAAGAAGTCAAATTATCACTATTTGCTGATGATATGATAGTATACTTACATGACCCCTAAAATTCCAACAGAGAACTCCTAAACCTGATAAATAACTTCAGCAAAGTAGCTGGATATAAAATTAACTCAAGCAAATCAGTGGCCTTCCTCTACAAAAAGGATAAACAGGCTAAGAAAGAAATTAAGGAAACAACACCCTTCACAATAGTCAAAAATAACATAAAACACCTTGGTATAACTCTAGCTAAGCAAGTAAAAGATCTGTTTGACAAGAACTTCAAGTCTCTGAAGAAGGAAATCAAAGAAGATCTCAGAAGATAGAAAGATCTCCCATGCTCATGGATTGGCAGGATTAATATCATAAAAATGGCCATCTTGCCAAAAGCAATCTACAGATTCAATGCAATCCCTATCAAAATTCCAACTCAGTTCTTCACAGAATTGGAAAGAGCAATTTCCAAATTCATCTGGAATAACAAAAACCCTAGGATAGGGAAAACTATTCTCAACAATAAAAGGACCATCCCTGACCTTAAGCTTTACCACAGAGCAATTGTGATAAAAAAAAACAAA
>NW_022196897.1:986348-994763 GCF_008632895.1 Mastomys coucha | reverse complement strand
AACTCAGGTGATAGCAGATGCTGGAGAGGTTGTGGAGAAAGAGGAACACTCCTTTATTGCTGGTGGGACTGAAAGTTGGTACAACTTGTCTGGAAATCAGTTTGGCAGTTCTTCAGGAAATTGGACATAGTTCTAACAGAGGACTCAGATATACCACTCCTGGGCATATACCCAGAAGATGCTCCAACATGTAATAAGGACACATGCTCCACCATGTTCATAGCAGCTTTATTTATAATAGCCAGAAACTGGAAACAACCCAGATGTCCCTCAGCAGAGGAATGGATACAGAAATTGTGGTACATTTACACAATGGAGTACAACTCAGCTATTAAAAACAATGAATTTATGACATCCTTAGGGAAATGGATGGATCTGCAGAATATTATCCTGAGTGAGGTAACCCAGTCACAAAAGAACATACATGGTATGCACTCTCTGAGAAGTGGATATTAGCCCTGAAGCTCAGAATACCCAAAATACAATCCACAAACCACAAGAAACTCAAGAAGAAGGAAGACCAAAGTGTGGATACTTTATTCTGTCTTAGAAGAGGGAATGAAATACCCATGGAAGGAGTTGCATAGACAAAGTTTGGAGCAGAGACTAAAGGAAGGACAATCCAAAGACTTCTCCACCTAAGAATCCTTCACATATTCAATCACCAAACCCAGACACTATTGTGGATACAAGCAAGTGCTGGTTGACAGGAGCCTGGAATAGTTGTCTCCTGAGAGGCTCTGACAGTGCACAACTAATACAGAAGTAGAGGCTCATAGCTATCCATTGGACTGAGTACAGGGTCCCCAATGTAGGAGCTAGAGAAAGGGCCCAAGGAGCTGAAAGGTTTGCAGCCCCTTAGGACGAACAACAATATGAACTAACTAGTACCCTCGGAGCTCCCAGGGACTAAACCACCAACCAAAAAGAACACATGGGGGGACTCATGGCTCCAGCAGTATATGTATAGCAGAGGATGGCCTAGTTGATCATCAATGAGAGGAGAGGCCCTTGGTCCTCTGAAGGTTCTATGCCCCAGTGTAGGGGAATACCAGGACCAGTAAACAGGAGAGGGTGAGTTGATGAGCAGTGGGAGGGTGGAGGGAACAAGGTTTTGGAGGGTTTTTTTTTGTTGTTTGTTTGTTTGTTTTTGCTTTTTTTGTGGGGAAACCAGGAAAGGAGATATTATAAGACATGTAAATAAGGAAAATATGTAATAAAAATATTTTAAAAAAGAATGCTTTAATAGTCAATCGTATCTGATTATTGGACTATCCTATGTTTGAAATGATACAGAAGAATATATCAAATGCATAGTAAGTGTGTTACAAAATTCATCAGTGAAATGAAGTTTCTGCCACTTTCACTAATACTGTTGATATCCGTGGCCTGCCTCATTCTGCTATTGTCCCCACTCTACTCTACCTGCCACGGGAGGTGATAACTCTTCTGAGCTTAGTGTCAATTATTCTTTTATGATGCTTGCAGGTATCTCTGCACTTCAGGCACCTCCACGCCCATTACCTTGTGCATGTATAGTTCCCAGGAGGAGAAACGTATTGCCAGTAGACAGGAAACAAGCAGAATGACAGCACATGTATATTCTTCTGCATCATCTCGTTCATCTTTAACTCATCTTTAAAATCAATTAGTGAAAGATGATTCAGTGGGTGAGAGCACTTGGCCTGTCAGCATAAGGACCTGGGTTAAAATTCTCAGGTATAGCTACTAAACATGATTGTAAGCCCACAATTGTAGGCAACAGAGACAGGAGGATCTCGGGACGGCTAATCACTAGCTGTCGTAGTCTAATTTCTATAATTGTGCTAAGAACCATTACTAAACTTAACTTGTAGTGGAAAGGGTTTACTTTATCTTTTTTTTTTTTTTTTTTGGTTTTCGAGACAGGGTTTCTCTGTATAGCTCTGGCTGATGTCCTGGAGCTCACTCTGTAGACCAGGCTGGCCTTGATCTCAGAAACCCACCTGCCTCTGCCTCCCAAGTGCTGGGATTAAAGGCGTGTGCCACCACTGCCCGGGGTTTACTTTTTCTGTCCACCATAGAGGGAAGTCATGACAGGAATTCAAGGGAGGAACCTGAAGGCAGGAATGGAAGCAGAGACATGGAAAAATCCTGCTTACTGACTAGCTCCTCCTGGTTTGCTCAATTTGCTTTCTTATACATCCCAGGGCCTTCTTCCTAGACACCTGGATGGGCCCTTCTACATCAATCAAGAAATTGCCCACAGGCTAGTCTGATTTGGGCATTTTCTCAGTCGATGTTCCTTCTTCTCAAATGACTCTATCCTGAGTCAAGTTGACAAAAACCAATCAACCAACCAACCAACCAATCAACCAATAACCTCTCACCCCTAAAATCCTAAACAACACATCAGCCTAGCTCCAAGTTCAATAAGAGCCTCTGACTCCAGGAAGCAAGTAAGAGAGTCATCAGGCAGGACACCAACCACCCTCTTCTATTCTTCTAATTGCAGTGGTGTGTCACTCACACACATGAGCACACACACACACACACACAGACATACACATACATATCAGCTAATAGCATTTTTCATACATATAGAAAATATGACAGAAATGACATTGTCACATGGCCTTTATGATCTCTGTTACCCCTGAGAATGCAAGAATTCGGACTTAGGATATGAGGTCCTCCATCTGCATAGGGCCTGCATTCTCCATAGGAAATGGATAGACTTTAGTCATGGGCTCTAGAGACCTGATGGAGCAAATTGCATTTCATTGTAAGAAGGTGTGTAACGTTGTCAAACAGTGAAAAGAAATAAAGTTAATAAAGGGATGACATAAAACTCCAACCAAAGAGCACACATGGTGGGACTCATGGCTCCAGCAGCATGCGTATAGCAGAGGATGGCCAAGCTGGTCATCAATGGGAGGAGAGGACCTCGGCCCTGTGAAGGTTCTATGCCCCAGTGTAGGGGAATGCCAGGGCCAGTAAGCAGGAGGGGGTGGGATGGTGAGCAGGGCGAGGGGGGAGGTAACAGGGGATTGTTTTAGTTTTTTTGGAGGGGAACCTGGGAAAGGAGATATTGTAAATAAGAAAACATCTAATAAAAAAAAAAAAAGAAAAAAGAAAGTGATGCCTTTGGCTATCCCTCTCCTAATTAAGTCAATAAAGACAGCAATGTTAAATAATCTGCTTACTCTTTTGAGTGGACAAGAGTTTTAACATCCAGGGTCTGATGGTCTGATAATAATGTTGACTCTGCTTTTGCAGCTGAATTTGACATATCTTTCTCTGCCTCTGAGCATGTGTTCTAGATTCAGGAACAACACTGGCAGAGTTCTCAGAGTGAAGATCCTGGTGGCTGCTCTGTGTCTGTCCCAGTAGGGTACACAGTGCTTTGAAGCAGCCACATGCTAGGAAAAGAGTAGACACCACATTCTTCTACCTGACCGGCAGGATGGTTAGAAGTTTCTTTCCCTGCTTAAACGTCGGCTCCTGCTCAGAGCTTCATGGAGACCTTACGGGTCTGTTTGTTTTTCATGCCTAACCTGTGGTCACACATGAACTAAGGGATTCTTGTTCAGATCAGGATCCTCAGAAGGCATTATTTAAATATTCCTTCCTCACCAGTTTGGGGTGGGGAGATGCAGATGGACAAGCAAAGAGAAAGGTTGAAAAAAAATGCAGTTTGAGATGAAACAGGGCTTATTTAAAAAGACCAGCTTCTTCCACTCATGTCATTAATTAGAGCAATCAAGACACTTCTTTCTGAACACTGGACAAAGTTCAGTATTTTACAACAGTTAGATTTCACAAAGACCCCTCAGTAATAGGATTATTATGTCCTTTCAGCAAGCATAGACTCCTAGAAATATTCATTTCCCCAACTTTTTACTTGCCTTTTTTCCTCTTTCAAATAATGGGACAGCCTGACTTATCAGCATAAGTAAGATTTCTGTCAGCATCCAGAGAACATGGGGTAAGTGTGAAAGGATAATGACCATGTCAGTCCGTGCTTTTAACCTAAGCCCAGAAACCAGTAGCTTCAGTAAATTTAAAGAAGAAGAAGAAGAAGAAGTTTCAAGCTGTCGTGTTAATTAACACTTGCTAAGGTACAAATATTTTAACGCATCATCTAAGGGGCAGATTGCGCCTTTTGACAGGTAGTAGAAACTTCTCGTGAAATATTTTCTCGAATGTGAGTGTTAGAGTGGAAAACATGACTATAGGTGGGAAAAAGAAAACTAAAGCAAGAAAAAAAATCAGATTAAAGTAGGACCTATTGCCCCTTCAGTCAGAAAGGGATGTGATTTACAAGCAAAGCTACATAAGGAGGCTTCGTTGAATCACAGCGCTGACATGATGCTCTGCCCACCCAAGCAAACCCATCATCTCTCCCATTATAGTGAGTGTGGATGCTGAACATGTTCTTAGCATCAAACGAACCCCTAAATGCTTAAAACCAACACATTTGTACGTATATATTCAGTCTTGACTGAAGCTCTACTTAACAAATTAGTACTCTGTGGAGGGCTTTTGCTTCAGAAGCTAATCAAAGGAAAAATCTTCAAACATTCATTATAAGAGTAAAACCATTGAGCTTGTGTGCATTTGAGCAGTGGTTTTGAAAACCACAAAAGTTAAATCTGTTTCCTGGAGAGTATGGGAAAGTTAGTATTTGAAGTGGGGGCTGCAGAAGTAGCTCAGGGCAGAAGAGTGCATGCTTGGCACACATGAGTTCTGGTCCCCAAGCAGATACTTAAAAATCAGGCCTGGCTGTGCAGGCCTGCAACCCCAGCATGAGGATGGGGAGAGAAAAAGAGGCTGCAGCCACTGGTCTGCCAGGACAGCCAAAATAGCAAGCTTTCAGCCTACCAAGAGACCCTGTCTCAAGGTTATAAGTGTGGAGTATTAGTGGAAGATACTGATCATCCTGTTCTGGCATCTACTTGTGCATGCAATGGGTACACACCTGCACATGTATGCTCATGTAATGCACACCCACATACATACATACACACATCAAATAAATACATTTGGAGAGTCACCATGTGTTGGGTGTTAGACCGTATTCTTCAATCTCTCTTCTATTTTACTCATTGCAATTATGCTTACTTATAGTTGATTTATTAAAAATATTTTTATGGAACTCTCCATGAATTAGTGAGGGCTTTAATTGCTCACTGAAATAAGAAATAGTATTTTTTTTCCTGTCTAGGCTGTTCACAGGCAAAAGATTTTTATGAATAAAAATTGCTTTTACTGATTCCCTTTCATGCTTCTTCACTTTTAGTCTTTTGGTGATTTTCATGCACACACTTGGGAATCTCTGTTATATACTCTTCCTTTACCTTAAAAGTTATTTAAAAATCTTTAAATTAGTTTATGTATATGGGTGGTTTGCATACATGCTTGTCTGTGTCCCTCAGGAGTGTTAGATTTCCTGCAACTGTAGTTGAAGATGGTTGTGAGTCACCATGAGTCTCCTGGCTCTTAGCTGGTGCTCTTAGTTGCTAAGCCATCACTCCAGCCCCACTGTGAGCTGTCTTATAACTTACTGAAGAGTGCTGCTCTTGAGCTCAGTTGCCCAACAGCATTCCTTGCCAATCCTCTGCACACCTATGCGCCATTCAATATTTGCTCAAGCCAAAACAAAAGGCCTTGTTGCTTTAAGTGTATGGTCTTTGAAGAAAGTTATTTTGATAAAAGAAAAAAAGGAAGGAAAGAATGAAGGAAGGAAGGAAGGAAGTCCACACCCAAGTGCTCATGTACAATTATGGCCTCACGATTCATTCTTTGATATTTGTAGATGCATACCACCTCCCCTCATGATCACATGTATGCTCACACCAAGATATTTGCAAATTTTTATGCTGTGAATATTTGTGTCCCAGAAAAATTCAAGCATTGAATATTACTTCACAATGTGACCAATCACATACATTGGTGGGGACTTTTGCATATGATTCGGTCACAAGGAACACTTTTAAGGAGACTTAGTGCTTTTATAAAAGAAACCACAGAATTCTAACTCTGCCTTTCCATACTGTGAAGACACAATCAGTGTCACCCACAAGCATCCCAACAGCTGGGGACCAAATGTAGGAACCTTTTTGGGACATTTCATATGAAAACTACAAAAGCAAAACAAATCAACAAACAAAAAAATCAAAACAAAAAAGTCGATGCATTTCATAAAGTATTCATCAATAATTGAAATAAAAATTAGGTTTTTCTCCATAACAGAAGGTTTATTGTTAACAGATTAACAAGAATGTTCAGAAGAACTTTGAACCTTCTGGTAGAGGTTTATCCAGAGGAATAGTGTCCTTTATGAAGAGGGTGCCAAGTTTTTAAACCTTTGCTTCTAGAATGCGAAGTACACAGTACTGTCTAACTGACTGTACTATGCTTTGTCATCTACACATGGGCTTTAGAGGGATTGCAAAGTGGGACAGAAGTAGCCGTGGGATGAAGGGTTTGTACAGAAACACTGAAAATTCCATTCTACAACTATTCAAGAGAAAGAAAGAGAAACTTTCTAGATAATTTAATTTTACAATTTAGCAGATTAGTCATGTTTGTAGGACCTGTGTTTTGCAAGGATTGTTAAGGAACTTGTCTGTGTAAAACGGTAATGAATGTAAGCAGAAAAGCATCCATTAACATGGATAAATATCCAGTAATTAGAGAACAGGAGGAGGAAGATGATAGAGAAACAGAAGGAAGACCACAGAATAGCTGGAATTCATCACTAGTTTGGAGCAGGCATCATTGCCATTGATGTTTCTGAGACAAGCTACCTTCCTATCTCTGATACCTTTAAATCTAGGCCAGGGTCCCTGGGTCCTGCTCTTCAAAAGGACCTACATATAATCAGTGGGACATGTTTGATATTTAGGATCTGGCACCTAGTGCTGGCATGGTTCAGTATAATTCAAAGCATCTGTCTCAGAGACAAATACATCCAAGATCTAGAAAAACACCTCTCCATCTCTCTTGCACTGAGTCTTTGAAAAACAAAAAAAGTACAAGAGCTGATGCTGTGAATACCTATGGGAATCATCCTTACCAAAGAGATGGGCAGGGCTTCCAAAGACAGACAGAATTCTAGCAACAACTAGATAAATAAAAAGGGAAAATTGACTTCTTGATCCATCAAAGGATCCTTTCATTGAGAAATTACACTCCTCATCAGTGCCGCGCATCCCCTTTTGATGCCTAGCTTTGTGTTCTGACTTACATTCCTAAAGGTACTGTATTTGTGGTTTCATGTGATATGTACTAAAGTTACACATGGAAGTTTGGAAAAATTTGTCTTATGAATTCATTGATTTTGTGTGTTTACATGTTTTGTTCTACTCAGTCATTACTGTTTCTAGAAACAGAATGCTGTTGTTCTTTCCAATTCTAATCAAGGTTTTATGTATTGGTAGATAAAGGATGCATATAACACGTACCTAGTTGCAATGGAGGCTGTAAAGTCAAGTATTTTCCATTTTAACCTCAGTAGTAAGAGATAGACTCGGAGTCGCACCAATCCCTAAAGGCTGAATATTGCCCAAATATAAGAAAAGGTCTAGATGCTGAGTATCCAAAACCAAGTCAAAGCAAGGTGACAAGACAACTTTCTGGTAGTCATCTACATTTTTAAAAACAGAATTGTGAGTTATTGTGAGCTACTGGTTTGTACTTGGGTATTGAATAACTTTCTTTTACCAGTCTTCATCAGAAGACATTGGTGTGGTACCATCGCAAGCATGATATTTTACATTTTATGACATTTTGCTATTTTCTATCCTCAGTACGTTTGCTGCTAATATAATTTCCATTTTGCTTTGGGGTAAATTTTTCTTACTCTTTAATTAAAAGTTTGTACTTTATTACTAAATATGTATGTTAATATTAGGTATGTGCATGTAAGTATAGATGCCCATAGAGGACGGAGGGATTAGGTACCCCTGGAGCTGGTGGTTATGAGCTACCAGATGTATATTATAGGAACCAAATTTGGGTCTTATGGAAGAATTGTAAGTATTCTTAGCCTCTGAGCTATCTCTCTAACGGCTTCCTTATAAATTCTTTTAATTTCCCCCTCTTTCTCTCTTGACTTCTCTCTTGTTCTTCACCCTCATTCCCCCCTACATTCTCACTCTACACCTCACCATCTCCCCCTTCTTTATTAGTTGTGAAGTGACCTAGTCATATAATTCTGGATGGCTTTGAATTTAGTACGTAGACCAGTCTGGTCCAGAGTTCTCAGTGCCCAGATTACAAGCATGTACAAGAATACTCTGATTTTTTTATTTAAGTCTTACTCATAGCTTCTTCTTCTTTTTTTTTTTATTATTCCTAGATTTTTTTATTTATTTATTTTTTTTGATATTTTCTTTATTTACATGTAACTTTCTCCATTCCCGGTTTCCC
>NW_022196897.1:976205-976639 GCF_008632895.1 Mastomys coucha | reverse complement strand
CCAGTTTCCCCTCCAAAAAACAAAGAAACAAACAAAAACAACAAAAACAAACTCCTGTTGCCTCCCTCCTCCTCATGCCTGCCACCCCACCCTCTCCCACTTTCTGTCCCTGGCATTCCCCTACAATGGGGCACAGAACCTTCACAGGGCCGAGGTCCTCTCCTCCTATTGATGATCGAAATTGCAATCCTCTACTATGCACATGCTGCCAGAACAACCCCTCCATGTGCAGTCTTTGGTTGGTGGTTGAGACCCTGGGAGCTGAGGGTACTAGTTAGTTCATATTGTTGTTCGTCCTAAGGGGCTGCAAACCCCTCAGCTCCATAGGTCCTTTCTCTAACTCCTTCACTGGGGACCCGGTACTTGGATCAATAGATGTCTGTGAGCCTCTACATCTGTATTAGTCAGGTACTGTCAGAGCCTCTCAGGAGATA
>NW_022196897.1:972501-975327 GCF_008632895.1 Mastomys coucha | reverse complement strand
AACTTAGAAATCTGCCTGCCTCTGCCCCCAAGTGCTGGGATTAAAGGCATGCACCACCACTGCCTGGCCAAGTAAGATTATTTTAATGTTCTAAGATATAGGAGTAAGATATTTTAATGTTCCAGGACAAAGGGAGTAAAATGACTGGCTTGTCTACTCTCACAGAGCTTATAACTGAATAGTTAACAGCTTTCAGCTCAATCAGTTCTCTAGGCAAGAACTTTTGCTTCAGCCATGTTCAGAATGTTCACTCCACCTCTTATCTGTATATGACGAAGTGAAATCATCTGCCACTCTCTAAGACAGTCTTCATAAAACAGTGGGTCTGCACTGATCAGTCAGTTTGATAACTGTGCACAGAGCACTCCTAGCAGCCAAAGAGTAAGAATGAGCACTCAAGAGCGGAAGAGAATGTGATAAATGACTTCAGGTCATTTTGATGCTAACAGGTCTTAAACTATAATTTCCTTGATCATACTTCATGAGATCACAGGACACCCTGATGGTAAACCAAGAACTGAGGTCAGTGACTCAGTAGCACACCAGAGATGGGCATTCGGGTTCACAAACTGACCATATGTTTATAACATGGGGAAGCCACTGCTGATCCTGTCCTGATTGTCCCATGTAGAAATGTAGAACTGTCTTTCAGATACCATGAGACATCTGCCTCCATTGTCCCTTTGTTGTCCAGGTCATGCTATCTCCTATATTCTGAATAATCTGAACACCGTTTTGATTCTAATGCATCAAACAGTATATAAAGCTATGTGTTCTGGGACCCCATATATGGGCCTCCCACCCTTGATTTTGATTTGTCTGCATCCAGAAGTAATCTTCTACTATTTACTGCCAACAATGGCAAAGTCTGGTCTTCATGTCATAGACACAGCGCATCCAGCAAAGAGAGCAGGGGACTGTAGCAAAGAAGACTGTCTTGAGCTGCCTTTTGGCCATGAGTATATCCACAAGCTCAGGACACAGTTGGGAAAATCTCCCCACCACAACATCACCCGTGTCTTCATAGCACTCTAGAGGGGCAGGGTACCTCTCTACAGTCAACTTGCTTAGATTGGCCATGCATTGCAGAAGGTCAGTCAGTACAGGACTGGAGAAGTTGTTGTCAAAGAAATTGATCCTGGAGAGCTGGGAGCACTGGCTCAAAGCAGGCAGAAGTACACTGATCTGAGAGTCCTTCATCCTACAGTGCTCCAACTCTAGGGTGTGCAGAGAGTCTGCTATTTTCTCTAGGAGAACTCTGAGATGTGTGACTCTTGACATGGATAACACTATACCTTTGATGCGCAGGTGTTTCAGTTGACAAAACCAGATACTCTGTGACATATATTTCAAGTCTGACTCTGAGAGAGGGCAGAGAGTGATAGACAAGGACTCCAAAATAGCCGTCAGGTATCTGAATAAATATTTCATGTTGTCATTGGAAAAGTAGACATCATTCATGTAGAGATGCCGGAGATGGTTGAGTTTGGAGAACTGAGAAAGGAATGTGGCACTACCCTTCTCCTCTTTCTCTGGCAATGTATCTGAAATTATGTCCCTGTTTGAGTTGATGGAGATTAGTTTTAATTTGCAAAGATATTGCATCTTTCCAAAGTAAGGTGCAAAGCGATCCAGGAAAGACACAATCTGGTTTGTGCATAGTTCCAATTCATTGATATAGCTTGGCTTGAAAACCTCTAATAACTCCCTGATAATCTGTACAGGGATGTGACAAATCTTCGTCTTTGGACAGCATAACCTCAAAGAGCCTTTTCTCAAAGAGTCCTTTCTCCGCTGGGCCTACTGCAGCAAGCATGCTTGGTAGTCGCTCAGGAAGAAGCCGAGGCTCAGGTCAGTGATCATCTTCAAACCTTGCCTCGGTGCTTTTCTAGGAATGTGCTCTGCTACTTGCTTCTCACTCCCAGTCTCTGCTGAGTGGACTCCATCCTTTCTTCTAGCCCATACATCCCAGAAATTCTGGTGCACATCTCTCAAGTCCAACACTTTAAGCTTCCACCTTCTGGGATGAACATTCTATGTCAGCAGTATATCTATGCCATCCAGCACAGGTTGCAGCATCTCCTCAATGGGGATTTTCATCAGTGCCCCCACAGGGAGATAGAGAAAGGGCCAGGCTGCCACCACTGCCTTCACTATCTCTGTGTGCCTGCCATTGAAAGCCTCTATGAAGAGTGGTGGGAAGAGCATAACGGGCAGGTACTCCAGATCAGAGAAGTCTATGGCATCATTCCCCAGAAGCCCCTCTGGTGCCAGCTGCTGGAGTATGAGAGGGTTGTAGGTGCTCATCCTGATAGATATTCAGTCAGAAGGAACAGTCTGTAGTCCAACTCCCCACAATGGTCAGCAGCAGCTATGAGTGGACGTCCAAGGATCCAGCAGTTTCTCAGTCCTACAAGGCTAGCGGGCAAAGAAGAGAGAGTCGATGTTGAACATTTCTTTAGGTGATTCTCAGCCATTCCGTGTTCATCAATTGAGAATTCTTTGTTTAGCTCTGTACCCCATTTTTTTTTTTTTTTGGTTTTTTTTCGAGACAGGGTTTCTCTGTATAGCCCTGGCTGTCCTGGAACTCACTCTGTAGACCAGGCTGGCCTCGAACTCAGAAATCCACCTGCCTCTGCCTCCCAAGTGCTGGGATTAAAGGCGTGCGCCACCACCGCCCGGCTGTACCCCATTTTTAATAGGGCTTTTTGGTTCTCTGGAGTCTAACTTCTTGAGTTCTTTGTATACATTGGATATCAGCCCTCTATCACATATAGGATTGGTAAAGATCTTTTCCCAATTTGTTGGTTGCCGTTTTGTCCTATT
>NW_022196897.1:949682-969385 GCF_008632895.1 Mastomys coucha | reverse complement strand
CTCTTCCATCTCTTGTATTCTGTTAGTGATGCTTGCATCTATGTTTCCTGACTTCTTACCTAAGATTTTTAGTTCCAGAGTTGTCTCTTTTTGTGTTTTCTTTATTGTTTCGACTTCCATTTTTAGGTCTTGGATGCTTTTACTTAATTCCTTCACCTGTTTGTTTGTGTTTTCCTGCAATTCCTTAAGGGATTTTTGAGTTTGCTCTTTAAGTGCTTGTACTTGTTTACTTGTGATCTCCTGTAATTCTTTATGGGATTTTTTTTGTTTCCTGTTTAAGGGCTTGTACCCCTTTACCTGTATTCTCCTGTATTTCTTTAAGGGAGTTATTCATGTCCTTCTTAAGTTCCTCTATCAGCATTATGAGATATGATTTTAGATCTAATTCTTGTTTTTCCAGTGTTTTGGGATATCCAGGACTTGCTGCAGTGGGAGGACTAGGTTCTGATGAAGCCAAGTAGTCTTGGTTTCTGTTGGTAAGATTCTTGCGTTTGCCTTTTGCCATCTCTTGATTTTTGGTGTTAGATGTTCTTAGTGTCTCTGACTAGAGCTTGTCCTGTCCCTGCCGCCCTACAATTTCCCTGTGACTCATGGGGCCTGTGCCTCCCAGCTGGCTGCTCTGGTCTTAGAAACTCACCAGAGAGAAAATGGCAGCTCTCACCTGAGTCTCTGGGTTAAGGCGCTCCCTGGAGGTAGGCCCTCCACTTGCAGGGAAGGGGCAGAGAAGAGCGCTGATCCACCTCTGTCACTAGGAAGCTGAGAGGATCCTGTCCCTGCAGCCCTGCAACTCCCCTGTGGCTTGTGGGGCCTATGCCTCCTGGCTGGCTGCTCCTGTTGGAGCTTACTCATAGCTTCTAATACCACTCTTGGACTTCAGTTTCCCATACAGTGTACAAGGTAATTTTATATTCTTTGTATATTTGCTCCAAGGAGATGGCGGAACAACTGGTTCCCCTCTGTCATGAGGTTGTTTAAAGATATGGATGCCAGATTCCTTCTGAACCCTGGTAAGTCACTCTCTCAGGAGGTCTGATTTCCAACTCTTGGTTTCTAGGAGATTCTTGTACAAACCTAGGCTAGAGAAATTCTAATTTTCATTCTTTAATGTATGCTTTTACAACTTGTTTCTTTCAGAGCAAATAGGGAAAAGTAACTATTGGAAGTCCACAACAGTGAAGACAAAGTAACTAATCAAATATATAAAAATTTACCATGCAATAAAGATTATTGTATCTTTTGTTTTTGTTTTCCACCTTAAGACTTGGGAACAAAGCAACTTAGACATGAGCCTACACGTGGGTCTTCTCCTAGTTGTTTCTGAGAAATAAAGAAGGTTCCAGAGAGTGGCAGATGTGACTTCTTCTTTCCTTTGAGGCCATGTAAGGTGGGGGTGTAGATGCTCCAAGTTTTGTCCATGTAAGGTGGGGGTGTAGATGCTCCAAGGTTTGTCCATGTAAGGTGGGGGTGTAGATGCTTCAAGGTTTGGCCATGTAAGGTGGGGGTGTAGATGCTCCAAGGTTTGTCCATGTAAGGTGGGGGTGTAAATGCTTCAAGGTTTGGCCATGTAAGGTGGGGGTGTAGATGCTTCAAGGTTTGTCCGTGTAAGGTGGGCTTGTAGATGCTCCAAGGTTTGGCCATGTAAGGTGGGGGTACAGATGCACCAAGGTTTGTTTGCTCTGGAAGCCTGTCTGATTCCCTTCAGGGATCAGAACAGTCATTTGCTCACACACAGCAGAAATGAGTGAGCAAAACTATGTCTAGATTCACTTTCAAGGGCGCTAATCAACACACCATTGGGTTTTCTAGGGGAAGCATAAAATGGTATCAGAAGTTAAAGTGAAAATAAGTGAAGTTGGGGATTTCCTGAAACAGCAATAAAAAGACAGCTGATCACATTTCTTCAAAATGTTCTTTCTTTTGTTTTATCAATTTGTCTTTAAAAATAAAATGCACCATTTTTATTATTCTGAGAATTTCATACATGCATACAATGTTATTTTGATCATATTCATCCTCTGTTTCTCCCCCTAACACCTCCCAGATAAACTATTCACTCCTCATTCCCTCCTAACTTCATGTGTTTTCTATGTCCTGTCTTAAAATAGAGATGTAACTGTAGAATAGAGATGAGACTGTAGTCCTGAAAGAAGGCTCAGTGTGAAAGCACTGGCTGCAAGATCCAGTGATCTGAGTTCAACACCGAGAACCCACATAAAAGTTCAAGGAGAGACCAGCTCATCACACACGTATAGACACTACACTTACATATGTGTCCACACACATGCAAGCATGCACTCATGCACAAAGGCACGCACATGCACATACACGCTAAGATGTTTAAGACACCAAAAATACTACATAACAGTGATAAAGAAGAAAAGCTCCATACATCATAGTGGATGCATGTCAGGAAACAGGAAAACAGTATTGTGTGAAAAAAATCAAGTTGCAGAAGAATTTAAGCAGTGAGTGGTTCCATTTATATCAACTGAAATCAGTCAATATTTGCACCAAGCTACCAGGAAAAGCAAGTAAACAGACCAAAATTCAAGGCAGTGCTTTCTTCTGTGGAGGTGAGGGATGCCACCATGCAGAGGCAAGCGAAATCCTATTACCATATACATCAAAAGATGTCTCAGTTACCTTCAGTGTTACCCAAAACACTTTCTTATCCTGGATGGTGGACACAAGGTTACAATTTTGTAACTTACTATACCTTAGACATGTTATACATAATTTTGCTTTCATTCAGACTGTGTGTATATGCACACTCTTAGCATTGGTGTGTATCCATGTGCATGTGGGTGTATGGAGACCAGAGGCTCACATGGGAGGGGGCTTTCTTCAGTTACAATCCACATTTATTTTATTGTAGTTTGTTTGTTTGTTTGTTTGCTTTGAGACATAGTCTCGTATATGTAGCCCAGGGTGGTCTCCAGCTCTTTATGTAGCTGAAGTTAGTCTTGAATTCCAGATCCTCTTGCTCAATCTTCCAAATGCTGGTGTTACATGTGCTCAGAACCTTTAGTTTGGAGGCAGAGTGTCTTACTGAATCCCAAGCTGATCAGTTCAGCTAGACTGCTTGGCCAGCGAGCATAAGGCATCCATTTGCGCCTCCATCCCTAGCATTACCATTGCAGGCACATGCCTCTATGCCCAGATTTTTACAAGGTTTCTGGAGCTCCAAGCTCAGGTCTTCATGCTTGCACAGCAAGCACCTTCCTAAGCCAGCCATATGTGCAGAGCCTCAGTCAGTCTATAATAGATGATTCACAAGAAGCATGTAGAGCAAGTCCTACTTTAGTGGTTCTTCCTTCACAAAACAAAATAACACGACCAGCACAAGGTAAGAGAATATCATCACATACATAATTGGCACCTTTCCTAAAGCAAGCCAGAAAGATACAGGCAACGATTCTGGGAGGTATGCACTTACGCAAACAGTGAGTGTTTATGCCAGATTTCCACAGCACCACGTTTAAGAGCTTTTATTAGTTCCTATATTCGAACGACATAATTTCTTTTTCTTTATAATATTAGAAATAAGGCTTATTTTTTCTTATGAATGTAACTCTTCATTTAACAGTATTTTCTGGGGTGGGGTGTAGTGTGTATGCCCAAAATCCTGACACTCAAGAGGATGAGACAAAATGATGCAAATCTCGGTTGGTTACATGCTCAATGCCAGGCACATTGAGTTCTATAACATGACTTTATTTCAAAAGTCCAACGGCTGAGATGTAGCTCACTGGCAGATAGAGCACCTGTATAACATGTATATGACAGTGACTTCAACCTTTTGGTTGGAAAATAAAGAAATCATTATTTATAAGCTGCTTTGCAAAAACCTTAAAACAAACACACACTTTAGGAAGATCAAAAAGACTCTGTTCATGGTTACAATGTTGAAACTAGCAATCTCCTGCCAGGAACTTGGTAGTTTTGAGGTTTTATAGAGTGATTCCTTTACTGAAGCTGGCCAGTCAGTTATATTCATGGAAGATAAAATGTCCAAGGGTGTGAAGAAATCATCATCATCATCATCATCATCATCATCATCATCTTCTTCTTCTTCTTCTTCTTCTTCTTCTTCTTCTTCTTCTTCTTCTTCTTCTTCTTCTTCTTCTTCTTCTTCTTCATCATCTTCATCTTCATCAATATCATCAGCAGCAGCAACATCATTATCACCAATAACAGCAACAAAGCAATGAGCTCCAGGATTTTTGACATTGCAAGTCTTCCCCTTCCTCTAAGCACTAACAGTGGTACCATGTGTGCACATATACAGACACACACTTACTCTCCTCTTCACCAAAGCTCTTCTATGGTTGACAGTCTGGAGTTACACAACTCTGCACATATGACCAAGTTCCTTCATTACCCATATACCTTTTCTATGTCTATCTTGAAGATTTTGTGAAAGTAAAATTTTATGAAAATGGCCATGTCTCAGGCCAGCACATTAAAAAAAGATATTTGCCTACCTAAAATTTAGTCTCTAACACTGAAAATTAAAAATACAACACTAACATTGAAATCACCTACTTGCTTTGAGAAGGGCACTAGAAACTTTGGGATGTGTCTTCTGAGTGCTACAGAAATGCATTTAAAACCCAAGTATCAAAGTGTCTCACAGCCACTCATCCTAGGAAATGCAAAAGGAAGCCATTTCTGCCCTTATGTCTTGTTGCCATGGAGCATTCGACAGTTTGTATATGCACCCTAATCTGTTTTCAAAAATGGCATAGACAATTCAGCAAAAGTGAAAATCGTTCTAATTCCTAACACTTAAAGCAATGGTGGCCTTTGAAACAGAGGGCATAGGATTTCTCTTCTGCTGAGATGTCAAGGAGCCAATTGCTGTATTTTTTTATAGAGATGAGATCTCTTCTGTAGGTGTTTGGAAATAGAGTGACACCTAACAAGTGTCCATAACATCCTAAGAGTGGATATTGTGGGATACATACAGAGATCCACAGTAGAGGAAGAGCTTTTCGAGGAGAACTGAGCAGAGAGAGAAGCACCAACAGAGGAAGTCATTGCCAGATACCGGCAAGGGAGTCCTTACGAATAAAGAAAGGCGACACTGCCAGGTAAGACTGCAGCATCATGCCAAGGCAAACCAAGCAGCCCCGCAGCCAGCATGGTCCAGAGCAGCCAACATTTCTCACACTAACCCACATCCTGAAACTCGGTAAAACTGGTTCTGCAGCCACGCAGACTCCCAGAGAAAGATCCTATTAAGTCAAACTAAATTGTACCAAGTGCCTTAAAGAGATGCCTGTCTGCTTTAATTTTTCCAACATTCCTCATGGCAGCCTTGTCTAATAGTGCTTGTATTGGCTATTAGGAATGCATGTGAGAGAGAGAGAGAGAGAGAGAGAGAGAGAGAGACTCCCTTGTCAGCTAATTCTTTATAATTCCAATGCCATACAAAAATATTTTTCATGACCATTATTACAGTAAAAGCATATGTTGGTCTATTACCTCAAACCCCAGTTAAATAACAAATTTTATACTTATACTGTGTTGAAGGGGCACATAGGCTAGAGTGCTTCTCAAATTTTACCTTCTTACTTTAAGGGTTTGCTATTGTAGACATAAAGAATTGTACTTTGTAAATGAGATTAACAATGCAAGATGCATATTTTCGGAAATCTAATTCTTTGTTTGTTTGTTTGTTTTGGTTTTTCTTTTTTTGAGACAGGGTTTCTCTGTTTAGTCCTGGCTGTCCTGGTACTCACTCTGTAGACCAGCCTAGCCTCGAACTCAGAAATCCGCCTGCCTCTGCCGCCCAAATGCTAGGGTTAAAGGCATGAGCCACCACTGCCCGACTGAAATCTAATTCTTTAGACTAGTTTTTAAGACTTATTCTCCTTTGATGATACAGGCTTTTCATGCAGTGAAGAGATGTTTCTAAACATCTTCTCTTTTTCATGTGTTACAATGACAAATGCAATGGGAAGGTGAGATTTCATCAATAGTGTGCTTTAATTCTGAAATGGCGAGCCAATCAGTGAGACAATGAATAGGTAGCATTTAATGGAAATGGAGAGATCTTTTACAAATAAACAAACAATTAAAAACTAGCAAGGAAGCTGGGCGGTGGTGGCGCATGTCTTTAATCCCAGCACTTGAGAGGCAGAAGCAGGTGGATTTCTGAGTTCAAGGCCAGTCTGGTCTACAGAGTGAACTCTAGGACAGCCAGGGTTATACAGAGAAACACTGTCTCGAGCAACAACAACAAAAAAAAAAAAAGAAAGAAAGAAAGAAAGAAAAAAAAGGTAAGGAAATCAATGAGGTGAAAACACTTGGCCAGGGAAGCAGTGAAACAGAGAAGGGTTGGTCACCAATCTCCTGTGTGATTAATTTGCATGTACTTGGGGATCATGACTATTTACTTTCAATGTGCCCACTTAGATTTTTGTCCTTGAACATTGATAATTTTTTATTTTTTGGACCAGAGTCTTATAATCTTTAAATTCATTTTTGAATCATTTGTATATATATGTATGATTACTTATGTGTATGTTCACATGTACATATGTTTATGTGCATGTGTGCATATATGAGTTATACACCTTTGTGAACCATCTAACTTGGGTTCTGGGTTCTAAACTCAGGTCCTTTGTAAGAGCAATATACTCTCTTAATCCCAGAGCCGTATCTCCAGCCCTCAGTGTGATCACTAAGCTTCACGCCATACCCAGGTAGCCTGAATATGTTTACTTTTCCTGACCACTCTTCACTTTCCAGCAGTGATGATTTTGATTCTCATCCTAGTTCTTCAAATGCTCTCAAAATGGACCTTTGTTTAAACCTTAAATTATAAGCAACATACTTCAATTTCCTATGAGATTAGTATGCCTTGACCTCCATTAATCAATAATATTGCCATAAGGTATTTTGATCATTCTATCTAAAACATTTTCAAACTTAAGAAAATTGAGAAGGGGTGAGACTGGAGAGATGGATCAGCAGGTTATAGCACTTGCCACTCCTAGGAGCCCTGAATTTGATCCCTGGTACCCATGTCTGAGAGTGTATATAGCCACCTTTTCCTCCAGTTTCAGGGGATCAAACCCTTTCTTCTGACCACTGTGGGAACCTGCACAAACATGTGCACACACCATTTACCATTTCCTGGCTCACACACTCATGCCGTTAATTCTGGGAGAGACACCAAAGCTCAGAGGGTGCTACTGGACTTGTCATTCATGTGCTTAAGGAAACAGAAGTGGTTTGTGCAAAGGCCATCTAAGGGGACACAATGACTAGAGTTCCTAGCTAGGGAGAAGATGAGTTGGCCCACTGAGAGTAAGTCCTGAAATACTAGAAAAATTGATGGTGTTGCTAGCAGTGTAGGGAGCAGTTTGCTGCTCAGTGGAAAGTGGGTGGGTCCTCAATGGTTCTGAACTGGGGTTGATTTTGCATATCCCTGTCTCTGGAAACCATTGACAATTCTAGAGACTTCTTTGTGACATCTTTACCATAAGGTGTGTGGGTAGTGACATCAAATTTCTAGTGGTTAAGACTTTGGAAATGGCTGTGAACACTCCATTATATGCAAGGTAGTCCCTCTTCTCAACAACAAGGAGTCATCAAATCCCAGCCATCAATAGTGCCATGGTTCAGAAACTTGGCAAGGGGGACATTAAGGTATCTAAGTGAGGGAGAGCTAGCCCATTTCACTGCATTGATACTTCATTATGGGATCAAGGATCTCTAGTTTGTATAGATTCTTAACATGTGTGTGTGTGTGTGTGTGTGAGAGAGAGAGAGAGAGAGAGAGAGGCGGGGGAGAGAGAGAGGGAGAGGGAGGGGAAGAGGGAGAGGGAGAGGGAAAGAATAACAGGGGAGTGTGCATTGCTCCAGTGAGTGTGCGGAGTTCATAGAGCAATTCCGTAGTTCAGTTCTCTCCATCTTGCTGTAGGCGTGAGCAGCAAATGCTTCACTGAATCTTCACCCAGGTCCCCTCCAAATTATTTTTAAAGAGTTACACTTAAGTTACTTTGATGCAAATGGAAGAGTTTCCAGCTTAATCATTTATGATGTGTCAATGATGGCTAATTAAACAACAGACCCAGACTTCTCAGGAGTTTATCTTCCCTTGTTCTTTCCTGATCATCACGACTACCACTCAAAATAGCTAACCACTTTTCGAGATAGGTAACATCTTTACATTTTTAAAAATTTCAACAGGGGGTTTATGAAAAGAACAAGCACCTTGCAATCTCTAGAAACTACTGTTTCTGCCAGATCCCATAAAAATCTAGGATGCTATGAGAGCTGCTGACAGAGACGGCTCAGAGCGAGGCATCACGCTGGCTCCCCTTAGGGTGAGGACAGTTGCTTCTCTACTCTCTGGAAGCTTCTTTTCAAAGCATTGCGGTGAGATCATTCCTTTTGCCTCCAAGATGGAATCTCAGCCCGGGTGTAGCATTAGCAGCTCATATATTCATCAGGTTTCTTTCTTTCTTTCTTTCTTTCTTTTTTTTCTGCTTTGGAAGATAAGGCTTCTTCTGTGTCGGGTGTGAAAGGGGCTTTAACGCTATCTCTCTGACTTATTCTCCTGAGCCCCTCCCTTTGCATGTTCACATTATCTGCAGGAATGCTCTCTGCCCCTCCTTCTTTCTTTTTAAGTAGCATGCCTTTTAAGCAGAGTAGACCCTGGTGGAAATGATCAGAAAGGAAATGCACAGAAATGTTGCTTCTACAACAGGCTTTTGTTTTCCCTCCTAAACAGACTGAAAAAGAGCAGTGTTTGTCTTCTTGCAGCCGCACCACAGCAAGAATGTTGACTCCTCTTCTTTGTTATGATGCCCAGTTCTGGGACGGTGCTTGAAAGACAAGTCAGAAATAAACTATTTTTTTTTCCATTTCAGTTATTGATAGACCATTCTGTGATAAGGAATATTGATTGCGATCTTGGTTAGAGAAAGCTGCTGAAGAGAAGGGAGCCGCCAGTCCCCTGCTACATTGCTCATTTTAACTCAGATGAACTGAAGCTTGCACAAAGCAGAGTCATTCAGGAGCATCTCACTAGAGGCCTCTGAGTCCTCACATGCTGGAAAGATTAAGTACCTCCCCTCCAGCCTCTTTTAATCTACATGCAAGGAACTGAATGCTCTGTGTAGAATGGTGGCACAGCTACAGGATCACCAGAATACCAACTTTGACAAATGTTTATCAAGCACCAATAAATATCCAGTATATTGAGGTCTAAATATAAAATTTCTCATTTACTGCACCCCAACTGCAGCTCATCACCGTCTATTCCTGTCACCGTCAACACCATGATTAAGTTCAAAGCCAGCTGCCATGAAGGATATTTAAAAGATTAAAGGTCAAATGGAATTAGACTATACCTTTCATTTCTGGCTAACCCTACTGCTGTAGTGGATATAAAGAGCCCAAACATGTCAGCCATCTGGTAGCTCATTTGGCTCATCCGTTCAACCCTGATAAAAGCCTTCATTCTACAGTTCTCCTTCCTTACCCCCTCGCGCTATCTGTGGCAGTCCAAACAAGACATGCTCTCCCTCTCTCTACATATGCAGCCTCATCTTGTTTGACTTCCTTTCATATGTGTGTGCAGGTACATGTGTGCAGAAGCATGTTTGCAGATAAGGTATACATGCATGGGTGTAAGAGAACAACCTTGAGCGTCATTCCTCTGGGACTGTACAGCTTTTATTTTTTGCCCCAGACTAGGGCCTCTCCTTGACCTAGAACTCTTCAACTAGATTAAGCTGACTAGCCAGTGAGCCCCCGGGATCTGGTTGTGTCCACTTCCTTAGCATTATGCCTGGCTTTTGAAATGTGGGCTGTGTAGATCGAACTCTGTGTAGATCGGTCCTTGGGCTTGCAAGGCAAGCACTTTATCAAGTGCTGAGCTATCACTCAGTCTTGCTTGATCCTTCTTCAGCAGTGTTTCAACTTTGTCCTGATATGGACTGAGCACCAACTGCCCTCTAGGCTTAACTATTGAGTCGTTTCCAGGAAGAGGGGACTGTGATTAGTTCTCATCTCGTGGCTCACGGGCTAAACGTTGGACAGTTAGCACATGCTCCACCACCCAGTGTCACCCAGGAAACAAACGGCCGGCGCCTTTCCCAGCCTGATGATTTGATTTGGGGCTCAGTGTTATGAGCTGTATCTGACAGACTGACTTATCACTCTCCACCACAGCAATGAATCAGGATCTGGTGAACATCTTGCTCTTTGAACAGTCCCCATCATGATTGCCATGGGGATCCAGAAATAGCTTCTGCCTTCATGGATATTCAAAAATCCTCATTCTCTCTCTTTGATTTGCTAGCAAAAACAACTAAGTATTGAATTTCTCAGGTAGAGACTAAAGAATACAGGAAGCAGTCATGAAAATTAAAATCAACATTTTTAAAAATTGGGAAAGTGTAAATCTTCTAAAAAGAAAAGCAAACATGTATAAAGTAGGAATAGTCATATTTATTCATTCATACTTACCTTTATATAATTGGGATATGGATTTGATTCTGGATTCTTTAATCCCCCCATTACCAAGAAAACATGGGGTAGTTTTGTTGTGTTCTTTCTAAGATAACATGTGAACTTCCAAGTGACCTAAACATTTGATATTCAGCGACTACCACTGGGCTCCGACTTAACGTCTATTGTTTTTGCAATGTTTCTTTGTTTTTCATGACCTTTTCCCCCATTTTCAAATGACTATCTTACCCAATCATCCTAACATTACATTTTCTTCATTTGTAATTTAAAGTGGTTACCTGAAGTTTTCAGTTTTAGGTGTGTATGTGCTTTTACTGCACATCTGCCTTCTAAGCTCTTTGATAGAGTATTTTTGGGGCATCAGCCTGCCTCAATGATGCAGTATTTTGGGGGACATTCAGCCTGCCTCAATGCAACTTCCAAGAGAGCCTTTCTTCTATGGTGCCAATTCTCACACATTTAAATTTTGGCTTTGGTCATGGCTTATTCTGGATTTGAAGCCTGTAAATTTTTATTTGTAACAAGCATACTTTTATTGTTATATATTCTCTAATTTCCCTGTCTTTGTCTTCTCTCCTCCCCCACAGCTCCACTCACAATGAACCATTTTATCAGGAAAGGTGCCTTGATGAAAAAATCAGGGCGGGAGCTCTGAGCATTCACCTATGTTTTTCCTAGAGTAATTAAAAGGCAAATCAACCCCAACCTAAAGAGTGCTGATCCATTATTATTGTTATTATTATTCCTATTGTTGTTTTTACTATTACTATTATTATTGTTGTTGTTGTTGCTGCTACTACTATTACTATTATTATTATTAATTATTATTAAAGACACGTCCGTTGTCTTGCTTCAGTATCTGGAACTTCTTCAGTTCGTTTAGGAAGTGCAACTTCAAACCTCTTTGTTTTTTGGGAAACAAAAAGAAACTGTAATGACTTGAAGTTGAGAATGTGGGTAGCACCTCAATTGCATGCATTCTCTGACTGTGAAATCCCCATTTCCCTTCTGTGCACATATACAGTACCAAAAGCAACAGTAGAGGGAAGGGGCTCAAGGCCCTGGCTCCATCTTCCTCCTCAGTAGCAAAGGCAAGATTCCCCTTTACAGCACTGCCCAGTAGCTGCACCTAGGTTCTCCAATCCCAAACCAGGTATCCCATTCTGGACTGGCCAAGGCAGGAATTATAGTTCTAGTTCCTCATGGGCATCACAGATTTTCTTTTAAGTAAACAAGTAAATCCACCATTTGTCTTTTCCAAGACGGCTGACATTATGGCCTTCTATAGTCAGTACTTAGCTCACTGACAGTGCTACTGTTGGCCGTGGTAGGATTTCCAATGTGGTATGTTGTCAAACCTCATTCACTTGCTCTCTGAGTCCTATTCAGCATATTTCACACTATTTGCTTCTGAGTTTTCAAAGATTGGAGATTTCCACTGGCTAGAGGCAGGGTGTGGTGGTGGTGGGGTGGGGATCCTCAAGCCATCATCAAAATGGTACCAGACCACTCTTAGCTCTCCAGGGTCCTCAGTTCATTCATTGTGTGTAGCAAGGGTCTTTGCTTTGTGAACCTTCCATCTCTATCTTTAAATTAATAATTCATGGTTCCTTGGACTAGCTTCTCTTACTTAACACCTATTACCTTTTGACATTTGTTTGTTTTTCACGATGCTTCTATGAAATGGCTTATATTTTATTTTATTTATGTCTAGGACCATGGGTAGACCTTCCTTTTGTTTAGAGAAAATTGAAGGCTTCTATGCTAAAAAAACAATAAAGATAAATTGATAGTTGGATATATTAAATAAAAACATTATGCTAAGCTGAATATGAGAAAAGCAAAACATAAAAAGTATCATCATAATATATCCTACTTCCCTTAATTTGACACTAAACTGCTTGCTTTCCTTCATCCACAGTCAATGTCGGCTCACCAGAAGGTTGGTAGTTAAGAAGCAAGCTGTTAAATATTAAAGCTGTATCCATGTAATTGAATGTTTGGGGTATGGCTGTGTTCTAAATATATGCTATTAAGAAACCGTTCTGCAGAGATATTTAATTACTGACATCTAATCATGTCACTGCTGTTTCTTTAACCAGGCAAAACTACAGAGTACTGGAGAGAAAACAATTTCATTTTGAACAGCAACATTTTATTAATCTCAGCAATAAAAAGTACACTCGAATCTCTAAATGAAATCATCTTGTTTTTTTTAAAGACAGCTCTTTTCGGCTTGATAATCCTTGTGTACCGTTGAGAAATATGGTCATACTTAAGGTAGTAAAACATTTTCACAAATAATGCACGCAATAAAAGTTAATTGTACTCATTTATTACATCAAAATAAAATCTAAACAATGAAATGTGCAGGGATGCTTTCATAATCAAACGTGGAACATGACTGTAGATGTTCACAACGTCACATTTTCAACATCACCCACAATTAGGAAGGCTGTCAAGACCCAAATCATAAAATCCCATTATCTTTCCCTGGATCACACCCCCAGCAGATTCACAGCCACATCGCATCTCATCACAGCTTCACGCTGTGAGCTGAACGGAGAAGACGTTGCTGTAATCATTTTACATATGGAGAAACTAAAACCAAGTTTATGCAGCAAGTTAGTGAGTAAAGTGGGTGGGGCACAATACATTTGATCCAGTTCCTGTGAATCAGAAGCCATGTTAAATGTCACCATGGTTAGAATAGTAGGTTCAATAATCCATTTTTCTTTTTTAATGTGAAAGGGCTCCTAGGTAAAAGATTTTGCAAAAGATAAAGTAGGAGTTAAAATTACTGGGGGGTAAGGGAGTGGAAAAGAGGGGAACAGAGACAGAATACGCATGTGTGCAGTTATCAACGGATAAATAATAGTCATTTGAAAAACAACTTGAGTAATAGATGTTCACTCTCTGGTCAAATGCGCTAAAAAGTTCCAGCTTTATTTGAATAGCACAAAATAGTGGAAAGAAAAATAGCAAGCTAATTGTCCTACTGAGAGGGGGAGACTCACGGCTCCTCCCTCGGTTCTGATGAAATATTGACAGGCCTAATCTCGTGCAGGTCGTGGGCAGATAACCATGCTATAGTGAGTTCCTGAGAGCAACAGCTACTTCATGTCAGAAGACATGTCGGTGTAGGCCTTGCTGTTCTTATGCTTACATTTGTTCCCCCATCTCTTCTGAGGCTTGGAGGAGCTGCTATGGATGTCCACACTGGAACAGTGCATTCCAGTATCACTTATCCTCAAAATCAGCACTTACTGGGGAGGAGCATGGCGTCCCTCAGGGATAGAGGCATACATAAATTGCCCTTTCCGGGAGAGGAGGGAGCCAGGGGCAGGGGCTGAGGAAACTCTCAAGGGATTGAGGTAAACATGACTGAAATTGATTACATAAATATATTTAAACAACTGGGTATGGTGGCACTCACTTTTAGTTTTCACACTCAGGAGGCAGAGGCAGAGGTAAACAGATCTCTGGGAGTTCAAGATTAACGTGCTCTCCACAGCGAGTACCAGGCTAAAAGGATTACCAGTGAGACCCTGCCCCTGGCCAAAAGTGAAACTGTTGGACAGTTAAACAAAGGGCCAGGGAGGTGACCAATCAACCCAACCCAACCTCTTCACGAACGTAAATAACAGCTCTTGAAGCTGGCACGACAGTGTAGGCCTATGATTGAGGGATTTGAGGAACTCAGGCAGGAGAATTATGAATGAGTTCCACGCCAACCTTGAACCAGCACACAAAACTGAAATAATCAACTAACCAATAAAAGACTCCCACGTGACACAGTCATCCTTGTCAGAGTGCAGTTTTTATCAGCGAAGTCTGCTTCCTGGTTTTTTTTTCTCTCCATTGTATTTCCTCTTACAAATCATTAATGTCTATCAGGGAGAACCAAGTGACTATTTTCTCTCTAACATCTATAAATACTTCAGACAAGGCAAGTGGGAAGCAGATGTGACACACCATGAGTGCTTAAATAATTTTCTAAAGGTGTTGCCACTCTGTTCTGAGAAGACAATTTGGTCCATATTTGTAATGAAGGAGTTGGAAAACAGGAAGTTTGATCATAGCTTAAGAAATTGACGTGCCATTGTGCTGTCTGAGCTATGAGGATTTTTAAATCAATGAACAGCAATATAATTTTGTGACTTATATGATAGCAATATAATTTTACAATTAAAACACTGATCAGTCCATTAACTGAAATGGCATGTGAAAGGTAACCAACTGGACATTCTGAACTGCCATGAGAGCCAACTCTATATCCAGCTTTCAGAACAGTTGCCCCACCACCTTTAACAAAAGATAATCATTTTGACTATCTAGACTGTATTAGTCAGGGTTCTCTAGGGTCACAGAACTTATGGTAGTCTCTATGTAGTAAAGGAATTTATTGATGACTTACAGTCTGTAGTCCAACTCCCAACAATCAACTCTCAACAATGGTTGGCAGCAGCTGTGAATGGAAGTCCAAGGATCCAGGAGTTGCTCAGTCCCACAAGGCAAGCAGGCGAAGCAGAGTGAGCCTTCCTTCTTACAATGTCTTTATATAGGTCTCCAGCAAAAGGTGTGGCCCAGATTAAAGGTGTGTACCACCACACCTTTAATCCCAGATGACCTTGCTTGAACTTGTAGATCTTCCTGTCTTAATCTTCTGGGATTCATAGCCACTATACCTCAATATCTCCATGCCGAGGTTCAGGTTGGAAACTTGTATCTCTCAGCCTCCAGATTAGGGCCACAGGTAAGACTTCTAATTTTGGATTGTAGTTAATTTCAGATATAGTCAAGTTGACAACCAGGAATAGCCACTACAATCCACTCCTTGTCAACTTGACACAAATAATATCTCGTGTCCACATGAAACAATAACAAGATCATGAATATGCCTAACAAGATATAACTATTCCTTGTACAATCGCAAACACATTTGTAAATTTACAATGGGGCAATGTCTCTCAGGAACATTCTTTTAGTGTCTCAACTTTAATACCAACTGATGTTAAAGAAATTGGAAGAAAGAAAAATGTATTCTTAACAAAATAAGACAGAAGCATTCATATTACTTTATAATCCTCATTTCTGCAACTGATTATGTGGCCTTAGCAGGTATTTATAACTACCTTCGTCTACTACCTATTCTGTATTTCCTTCTCCCTCAGCAAGCACCTCAGCAGGTCTTGGCTCTTTTCCTGGAGGATTGACCCATACCTTCATTGCCCAGGCTGGCCTCGAACTTGTGATCCTCCCGCCTCTGCCTCCTTCAGCAAATCCTACCAGCGTGTGCCACCACAACTGGCTGTGCTCCAGAGATAGCCAAGGTTGTACCTTGTGCTGCAGCAGGACTTGGTAATGTGTAAGAGTCACCAAGGTGGTACTGGTTTGAAGGCATGAAGGGGTCATGAAGAGCAGCTGAGGCTCAGCACAGTGAGAGGCCATGGAAGGCTATTGGTGAAGGTGCAGCCTCAGTTGAAATTGACGGCCCAGGACTGAAGGGGTCATACAAAGGAGTTGAGGCTTGGAACCATGAAGAGAGCCTATAAGAGGCTATTGGTGAAGCCTAGTTACAGCAGAAGACAGCAGTGTTTTGGAGATGCCAGTACCATGAATGACCACCAAGAACAGCAGCGGCAGTGGAGTACAGGCATCTGGAGCCTAGAAGACAAGGTGTGTGCTACAAAGGGCAGAGCTGGAGAGGTGACTCAAGACCTTGGAGGAGCCCAGAAGATCGTGAGTTGGATCCCAGACATCGGTTTTGCTTTTGATTGTGACTGTGCCCTGATATTTTTCCCTCTTGAAGAAAGAAAGTATTTTAGTGGAGCCCACAGTTAAGAGACTTTGAATTTTAAAAGATATTGGAATGGAAAGAAATGCCACAAGATGAGCACTCATAGCCTGGAGGAGGATTGATTTAATAACCTCTTTTAGACCAAGCACTGGGCCACTCATCCAAAGGGGAAATAGTCACATGCCTCGACAGTGCTTACAGAGTGGACCCATCTACCTTTTATACAGAAGAGACAAAAATGGAGGTTACTTTTAATTGAGCACATGACTTGAGGTTGACATCACGTGTCTTCCTCTATTGCTTGCCACCTTGTGTTTCGAGCCCAGGTCTTTGGATTTATAGCTCATCATTTCAGCTAAGTCAATTGACCAGGAAGGCCCAGTGATCCTCCTATGTTAGCAAGCCATGCACTGGAAAGGCAGGTGTGCATTGCTGTGCTTGACTTCTTTGTGGGTGCTGGGCAACAGAACAAAACCCCTCAGTTCTGTGTACCAAGAACCTCAAGACTGTGTCATCTCACTAGCCCCAACACATTTTTTGAGAGAGGAATTTTCTCTGCAGCCACTGACGGAAAATTCATTGTAATTATCCTGTCCCAGGCTCTTGAGTATACTATCAGGCAGAGATTCATTAACTATTTCTTAAAGTACCATTTCCTGTCCTAAGTACATCATACCCAAGAAAAAGATTCTGGATTTTTTGGGGGGAGTCATATATAGAGGTCTGCTTTCAGACAGGTATGTCACTGATCATTTCTATTTTGGGAAAATCTAGATCAAAAGCAAAGTGTAAGTTTTATTTGAGAAAAAAGACTTCACTCTGGTTATATTGTTTCTAAAATGTGTTTCAAATCAAGGACTTGGCTCCTTTGGGATCAGTTCTGATTTAGTTAGACACATCAAAATGGAAGGATATAAACATGGATAATGTATCCATCAGTATTTTGCCTGGTGTTGGATCCACTTTTTCTTTGTAAAATTGGATTTAGTTTCCCAAAGATTAGTCCAGAATCAGTGCCAGAGTTGAGTGGAAGCTATGCGGAGACTGAAAACACACCTAGCATTTACTGTTGCCTTTCCTACAATTCTGTCCTCAGTACATGGTCTGGGATACAAGACAGTGAATGATGAAGAAATAGATCAAGACCAAAGGGACGAATAGATCGCCTGCTTTATATAGGGAGACTTGGGATAGAGGCAGGAATAGAAACATCAATGCTATTTTTAACCCCGTTATTATTGCTATACTTTATACTTTTTTTCAAATTACATTAGATTTCTTTTATCTATTCATCAACCCCTATTTTGTAAGAGAAGCACCCTCCTTTTCCCCTAGGTATTAGAGAAACAGAAGCCCTTCAGCTCATAGCAAGTGGGAGGTCTCTCACCAGGAATTCAACACGGCTCTGATAAAGTATTGAAATTTTTATCCCTTTGCCCACCCGAGCCCACTCTGAAAGACTCTGTCATATTGCAGAACTTGTAATAAGATTCGGTCATTCTTATAAATATAAATTATTTATTACTGACTTCCTGGTTTATAGGCTTCATGGTATTTTGAATTATATTATCCAGCATCATCTCACTCCCTTCTCTGCATCTCACAGTACTGAGACCCTCAATTGGAACAAATTGGCAAATTCAGCACAGGAATGACAGGCTTTCAAACAGATAGATGAAGTGATTGCATAATTTAATTCCAATCACTTACAGAATTGAAGCCTTTATGAAGGAGAGAATTACAGCAACATTTTTTCCTTCAAGAATATATGCAAGGTGGTATTAAACTATTGCTGCTGTGGTACTGGTTTGACTGGATGGCAAGCATTCAGTGACCCTCACCAACATGGAAGCACTATGCGCTCCTGAGACTTTACAACAGCATGACAGAGAATCCTCAGCTAGGCAGAATCAGAACCAATCAGGGAGAGGTCCCTTGACAGACAGCTGAGCATCTAATCCCAGGGAGAAAAATGTGAGTGTTCTAGGGAACCAGAGATCAATGAGCAGCGAGGTTATCGGCACAAACATACAGTTGACTTACATAGCCCAGCAACTATATTCCTGGAGGTGAGCAGAACTAAGCAGAAACTAAGCATAAAAGCACAAAGAAAGTGAGAGGTTATCTGATAACTGAAGGCCCTTTGAGCTAGAGCCATTCACTGCCAAAAATGTTTATGTGCAATGAAGCCAAAGATGGCTTTGAAAATGTAAATACAAGCTGAAGAAACCGCAACTGGGACTCCACAAAGGATTCACATTTTTCCTAAAAGAGACCATCAGAAATAGGATGTGGGACCATTGAAGGAGGCACTGGAATAAGCAGCTGCAAGAATGAGGCAGCTGAATTTGTAATTGGGTGGACAGTATGGTCTTGTGTCTACACTGATAGAATGAGCAATACATTAATTAGAAGGGAGGTTCTGGCCAAAAGACAAGAAAGATGAAATAATCAATATGTCAAGGGGCACGTGTTTGCCTTGATGGATGTAACATCTGGTTAGTGGTGACCCTGGAAAGCAATCAATATTGATGGAGTTAGATGGTCATTTGGGGGCACTTAAAGAGGGGGATGGGGCAGAAAGGTGCTGCCCTCTGAATGAATAGACTGGAGATCTTTGGAGAAAGCGAGCGAAATCTTAATGTGGAATAAATTTCACTGATAAGCAGTCTTGGGACGTATTTAGGCTGAATTACATTCATTCTATGAAGTTCTTTTTGACACAATTAAGTGTTCTTTTTACTCTCCACTTTTTTCCTTTATGCTCTGTTCATACAGCAGGAGATTAGGACTTCTCATAATGGCTCTCTTCTAAGACATAAACTGTTTGAAGATGGAGATTTGTGTGAAAGGAGTCCCTCACCCCCTGTACCTCCAATTGCTACAGTAGAATCTGTCTGTTCACGCTCACACATATCTGCAGTGTCTACACAACCCTCTTTCCACTCCTAGTTGCTTTCTGCTTATTCTCTCGCTTTAACTTAATGCCTGAATCCTGAGCTGGCGAGATTTAAAAAAAAAAAAAGTGTAGGAGCTTCAGTGGTGCAGAAAGCATCTATTCTACCCTCTACTCTCAGAAGGAAGATTTCATCTAGCAGCAGGATTGGCTGCATCACCATTTAATTCCTGCTTGAAAACCCTGCCCCAGACCCCCGCCCTCCGCCCCAGGAACTTGTTTACATCCAGGATTCTTGTGGGTTAAAAGTGGGGTCCCAAGTCTAGGGCTCGGGCTGCTGGAGGAGGCAGGATGCAGGTAGTCTGACTGCGCACAGTCTGGGAACCTTGCGGAACCTGCAGGAGTAGTTGCCTGGGGTCGCTGGGCCTGCACGGAGGCTCCCGGACATCCCAGATGCTGTTGTATGAGGCAGACAATCCTCCCCGTCGGGAGGTAAAGGCAGAAAGAGAGAGAGAG
>NW_022196897.1:897625-949462 GCF_008632895.1 Mastomys coucha | reverse complement strand
GTAACGGGGAGAGAAGGAGGAGGAGGGGGCATACAGCTCTTTTTATCGTGGGCTTGTTGCCAGGTAACTGTGGGGGTGGAGTCCAGACAGAATACCAAAAGCTTGGGATATTACTTACGAATGGCCAGACACCTCTCTGTGGGGACGGCTGGGAGCTGCGGGGGCAGGTAGGGAGCTGTGGGAGGCTGGAGCTTGGACAGGAGCCAGGGGCCCAGGGGCGTGGCCAGAACCAGGCTGGCTGTGCACAGCTCACTGCCCCACAGATTCTCAGTTGTATTTCTCGAGTGACTTAAGTGTTCTTTTAACCATCTATCCTTATATTTAACTTAATACTCCTTAGAACCTTCATAGGCCACTGGTCTTACCAAGCCACCAAGAGCGAGCCTCCTCCAGGCAATCCATTATTGAAGAAAGACAAAGTCTTTCCCTCCAAACTAAGTGAGGTGGTTTCAAGGTACCTTCCTTATAAATCTATTTTGTATTACTGGTCATTTGAGGATATGGCTTCCTTAAAATGTTATGCTCAGAAATGAATCTGTTTAAAAAACATACTAAATTGAATATGGTAGGATTTTCTCATTTGAAAAACCAAAAGAAAAATGTTTAGGTAAGAAAAAAAAGAGTATTAAATCCATGGTCTCATTGTTCATTAAAGTAAAATCTGTGTTGGTGACATGCTTCTCAAGCTGTCCTGAGATTTCCCTTTTCCTTTGAGAATGCTTTTTAACTCATCCTATGACCTAGCTCACTAAATCCAGGCTTGCAACATGCCTAAATATGGTCCTAGATTTAAGACTAAAATTTAAATGCACACATTTCTGAGGATTGATACCTGTGTTTCTGCCTAAAGGTATGGCACGTTTTAGGACAGTTTCAACATTAAACAAGCTGTAAGCAATATAACATGGTAACATTTTCTGTAGTTAATGCAGATTCAAACATGTAATCTATTAGCTTGGTTTCTTGGCAATAATACTATTTATGGAAGAATTACTCTTCTTTTTAATCACCAAACAAGGCCATATGCAGTATTTAATTGGGAACTAAATTTTGTATACAAGTTGAGATTTGTTTAATAAAGAGTACAAAGAGGTATTAAGTACAGGGCCTTGGGAGAGATTCCCAAAAGTGAGCCATCCACGAGATTAAGCTCCCTTATCTCAGGAAGGTCAACCAGGTCTTTGAAAATTTTATAAAACAGCCGTGATTTATCTGAGGCATGCTGAGGTGGAAGAGAATCCCATAAGTTTAACACTTTCTAGGGACCACATGGTGAGTGTGCAAGAACTGGGACTACAAAACATGTCAGGAGTTTCTTCAAAAGCCACAAGTCAGTGTTTGGCTACTTTTGGTTGATGTAGAAGACAGGTAGATCTGTGCAGAGATATGTAAGTGGTTGTGTTTTTCCTTGGTTTCTCCATGACTCAATAAAACACAAGCCCAAAGGTCAAAAAACCTACTTCTTCTACACTTTAAAAATAACCTAGCAAATAGAACTCTGTGATTTAAGCATATTTAACACAAAGATTTGAGAAAAAGATTTTCAGTGAATGGAAAGAAAGGAAGAAATGCCATTGATTTTATTTTGAGAGAGTATTTTGTAGCAAACATGCAATTGCTATCAGAAACTTTTGAAATAGACACACACATCTCATTTTCTTTGAGCATCGAGGAAGCTGAGGTTCACAGATCAAGTGTGTAGATTAAATTCATTCAACTCTCCCATTAAAGAAGCTGTGCATTTTAGATAGTATCAGTTTTAAGCAAAGTACAACTATGTAAAACATCCTGCCAATTCTACCCCTGAGTACAAGTTAACCCAACATAACACAAAGGAGGGTGGGTGGGTGGGTGGGTTTTAGTTTTGAAAATATAAAGTATGATCTATCCTATACAGCATAGCATCACGGAATTATTTAATTGCCATCTATTTAAGGTGTTAGTTAGAAGGAGTTGGAAGAACCTATTATTATCCAACATTAAAAAAAATGTGACAATGTAAGCGAACAGACAATTGTAGCTCCTAATTGTGGAGTCATTCTGTGTTTAGGTTCAGTGCAGCAGTTTCTAGCAAGCTCATTAAAGTCCTGCAAGCGACCATCCTTCTACCCAGAGTTGATTGCGTGGAGCCCCCCTGAGAAGTGGTTTGACTGTTAGCTCACATCTCTCCTGCCTTATGGCACTGTATGTCAACCTCTGACCCTACAAGAGTAAGACGTTTCAATTGAGGAATTAGAAAATATTTCACTCCCTGGATGATCTATAGAAAAGTGTCCCTAGATTATTTTCAGTGACAAAGGAAAGGAAATCTGTGAGCCGGCCCCAAAGGCCTTTGTACTCATAAAGTTATGAAAGGAAGTGTGTTTTACCTCCTGTGATAATAATGAGGATGCACACATTCACGGTGTCTGGTCCAGAGTTGTTCATTAAGAACTCTTAGACTTCACAGCACAGTAGCAAAAAGGATGCTTGGTCCTATGTGGCACAAATGTAGGTTTTATTATAGTGATTAAAAAACAGAAACACATTTTTTTATACATTTCTTCTGTTTGTATATATATTTTTAGTTAGTGATTTATTTTTATTTATTTATTTTTTGTAGAGGGATACTTCAAATAAAAGTCAACAATCTACTTGGGGGGTCAATATAGCAGAAAACATTTAAATTAATATAGTTTGCTCTTTAGTAGTTAAGAGTTCCACAAAAGTATCTTAAATTGTAACATCATAATGAGAGTTAGATTGAGATTTGGAGTCTTGTTGCCTTTTTAAAATTTGTTGTTGTTGTTGTTGTTGTAGAATCAGCTAGCCCGGACTTTCCTCTTACTAGATTGTCAGTGGAGTTGCTGACTGATTGCTGCCCAGTTGTATTTCTGGTAACATTCATCAGGAGCCTTCCCTGGGGGAGCATGCATCGCACTCAGTGCTGACCCAGACCACCGCAGCAGAGGCAGCTGGGCAGCTTCAGAAGTTGGCATGTTTTCTCGGCTCAGTTTCCAACCATATGTCTCTTTCCACACTTTGGCACGGGCCCTACAGCGTGTGTGGGAACGGCCTAATCGGCGGCGGCAGCCTACGCCGAGGAGGCAGCTCTTGAGATAATCAGATATGCTTCTTGCAGGGCTCTGTGGATTTTACTTCCTCTATAGAAGCAGAGCCTCTGATCATTACCATGGTGATCAATTTGTCTCCTGGGAAGTAGCCAGAGACCATCACACTTATTCTATGCAGGCCATTAGGTAATACAGAGACTCTTGGAAAGAACTGCATTTTTGTATGAAAAGAATCCCCATAGACGACCAGAGTTGGGCTTAACTGACCTGTGTAGTTAATTCTTGATGGAGAGGCAACAACGGGCCTAGGGAAATAGTCCACCAAGTGAACTGAGTGATGGATTAGTTATATTTCTTCCATTGCTCCTTTCTTCCTTTTTAGGTATTTAGCAGGAAGGCAATGAATCTCTGTGTTTTGGGACTAGAAACTATAGGCTGTGTTTAAGTAATGGGATTGCACATAACAAATATTTGGGAAAGTTTTAGAATGCAGGATGCATTTAGGTCTTCATTGCCAGACACCTGAAACATAACTGTTGCTTTTTAGAGACCAGTTACTAGGCAACCCCCCAGGTGGAGAAGCCCCCAGGTGGAGAACACATCCATGCTTTCTCCCTCCCCAGTTCTGGGTGGGATTTTGGCATAGGCAAACTAACCATTCTTGAGATCCTTTCTGAACCTTAGGAGCCACAGTCTTGTTTGCTGGCATTTTCTAATCATCACTGTTCAGAACCAGGAAGTGTTGGGTTCAAGCTTTGTAGGCTCCTCTTTTGGTTGTTAATGTTGGCTGTGGTTCAAACCATTAATGAAAGTTTATGTGGTTCTATAGGTTTGTCTAATTGGTTAATTTCTCTAACTTGAAGCTTGGGCAATGCTATGCTGTATTTATAAACTTCGAAACAAAAATGGTTAAGGTATCTAACCCCGAGGTCATTAGAAGAGAGGGTAAGATTAATGTTAAAGTCCTTTGTTAGATCAAACACGTATTATGGTTATAGGCTTCTTGGATTTCTTCCCCTGTTGCTTCTTTCTGTTTGGTTATTGACTTCAGTGTACAGTGAGATAATCTTCCACAGACCATCTATGCTAACTCCCACATTCAAATGCTATATAAATTTCTGTGATTTCTATGTCTTAAAAAATAGGAATTCCAGAAGACTATCACATTCTGGAATATTCTAATCTAAAAGCCACAAACCATTCTCTGCTCTCTTTTGAATGCAGGTTTTTTGGAGTCATTCCAATGTTCTTTCTCTGGAATTATTCAGGTCTCTTTTTTATTGGCCAACATCTTCTTATAAGATCTTCCATGATTCCATTTATCTCCAGTATATTCAAAGAATGTTGTGGAGCTAGTGACTGTCTAGCCCAGATCTCTCTATCTTTGCTTATTTTCCACACATCTCTAGCAGTGTGCTAACATCCTTTCTTGCTCCCTATATGCCTTCCTAGAGATAAGACTGAAATTTTCTTTATCATAATTCAGTTAAACTCTGTAGCTACTTTCTTTCATGCTACCTTGAATATTAACATCTCAGTTTATTTGCCAAGATGTACTCTTTGATAGCTACTAAATGATCCACTGAAGGCCACTTATGATTATTGTTCTCATTCATATTCCTATACTTTGTATTCCTAACAAAACTTGTGCACCCTATGTGTAAGGGAACCATGTGGCAGGGAGAAAGCAGAGATATGAAATTATTCCACAACGCAAAATCTGTAATGACAGAAACAGGCAGAGAATACCAGTCATGTGAGCTTAACACTTCTGGATGCTTCTGGAATGCAAACAGGCAGAACACGCCATTCATGTGAGCTCAGCATTTCCTGAATGCTTTTGGAAGGTGATGGTGATGGTTTCTGACAGCTGGTTAGCACATCATACCTGCCTGAAATGTGCTTGAGAAACTGCCGAGTTTGATGTCTTCAAAATCCGTTATCAGTTGGGTTACTGTTACTTGCACATCATGTAGGAACTTCATATTTTATATTACACCCATAAGGTCTTATTCTTCTTAAAGGTCAAACCTTCCTCAGTTTCCTCGCCTTTTCCTTTTCTAGACAGAATTTCTGTTTCATATTTTTTCTCCATAGCTTCCTGAAAAGAGTCTCCCCACCTCACAATCCAGCAACATCCCTCAATCACTTCTCTATATTCTGGTTGCCATAACATCCTCTTTTGGTGCAGAAATGTAAGTAACCAAGGAAGAAAATTCTTGACTCATTAATTATTTGCTTGATATCTACGTCAATTGGGCCTGAAGCAGTTAATCATGAGACAGATATCCATTTGCACAGGGCAATGATGTGGATAGTGGTTACTAATGACTCAGCTCTAAATGAAGAACTTCTGTGGATCATTATTTACTTTTCAAATAAAGGTTAACCTCTGGGTTTATGTTAAACCATTGTTGAGTCAAAGTCCAGAGAGTAACTTCACAGATCAAATGGTTAATCAACCTAGTAAAAATAGTTTATGGTAGTTCTAGGCCTAGGTACTATTTGGTCAGATTTTGTTCTTTTTGTATAGCTTTTTTTTTCTATTTCTTTCCCAGAGAATTCTGCAATGTGGTTTCAAATGACACTGAAATTTTCATTAAAGTGCATTTAAGTCTCTTTTACATCTTATGAGTCTCTACCTTATGAAAATTTCATCACTTTTTAAAGTTAATCCCATTAATCTTCCAAGTCATCCCTTGATCTTCATAGGAGATATGAACTAATATTATGAGTTCTCTGTGAAGAAATACATTTCTATCTGTTTAAACTCCTTGGTAACTTCTAATAAAATGTGCTTAAATGTTATAACATTGAAATATATCTCATTTTCTTTTTAAAAGTATATTAATGTCAAGACCATATTAGGTTTCAATGGGTTTAAACATTGTATGTAAAATAAAAAATACTATGAAAAGAATGATTTGAAATATAGACTTGAGGTAGAAATGGGACTAATACAGGAGATGACAGCTTAAGAGATACAGATATTTACAGCAATCAAAAAAAGGGAAAGGTGGAGATAATGAGCCTGGATGTCCAAGAGAATGGCCAGATGGGTTGACCATGTCAGTGCCAAGCTGTGTGACATCAGACAGGTGAGTTAAGGCCTTAGAGTTCTTCTTTGTTAAATCCAAGGATGCGGAAATGTGTTCTAGTCTTCAGTGAATTCTGTAGAATAAACAAATAGAATTTGGTTACCACATGCTTAGTTCAGTGTGTGCTAAGTATTTCTGTGCTTTGATGAGCTATTATTCATCTCCAGCTTCTGTTTATGTTTAACAACTAGATAAATGGTATTTGATTGTTCCGAATGCACTAGTGTGGGAGGCAGAGATCCGCCTCAGGATGTCCCGTGCATGGAAAAGTTAAGACAACACAAAACCTGAGTTACAAAGGGAGCAATGTTTTACCTAGCTTAAGTGAGATATAAGTCAAGTCAGGGTTAGACATGCATGGAGAAGCTGTAGAGAAAATTAGAAAAGTTTGTCTTTCTCAGGTCAGGAAATGTCACCAGGGTCAATATTAGCAAAAATCAATAACAGTTCAAAGAGATATATTAGTTCTTATTTGACTCTTAGCCCAGGACAATAAATACTGTTAAATACCATCTTGTACTAGGTAAATTTAAATGTAAGAAGCTGAAATGTAAAAAGGATATTCTGTCTAGAAAACAGACAAATAAATGAGCTAAAATACTGAACTCAGAAAGCAACATGGCTGTGAATATTTGAGATCTGGGGATAGGACTGATGAGAGATGGTAACAAAATGTAAAACACAAGCCAAAATCAGACAAACAGAACTTATCAAATTAAAATCTTTGGAGCCCCAACTATGCTCTATAATAAGCGAAGTGACAGCCTACAAATGGTAAAAGGAGAAAAAGAAGATGTTCGGGTCAGTTGGTCAGTTGTTGGAATTATGGTCTCATAAATCGGTCACCATTTCTTAGCTGCTGACTATGGTCCTGAATTTCAGAGATAGCATCTATGAAAACATAGCAATATCTGCAGAAATATTCCAGAAAAATCAATTTTAATAGGGTTTTCTAAAAGAGAGTCTCATTAAATAATGAGAGAACACTTCTCTCAAGATCCAACTCCCGGGTTTTTAGGTTGGCACAGGCATTGTTGGTTATTTTCTGAGTATTTCCCAGTAGCCAGAGGGCTGTGATGGTCAGATGGGTTGCAGAACAGGCTAGTTACAATTTCAAAGGACAGTGGACAGTGGCTTCTGAACAACCACTGACAACAGTTTGATTTGGCGTGACCACTGTGGCCCCTAGGTTCCCACGGTGTTTTACTGCTGCTTGGAGATTCACATGCCTCCACGTGCATTTGCCCTTTATTTCCTGCCTATCATTTTCTTTTGTGAGATCCTTCACTTAGTTCCCAAATCTGTCCTGTGCTTGATCTGCTGGTCAGTGTGTGGTGAGCATAAAAGCTATCCTTTACAATGCTGACCGAGGGACTCAATCATTTATTTTATGAATACATTTGAGTTTCAATTTAATTTTTCATATTCAAATATTTAAAATTTTCAAAAATTAAATAGTTGTTGAATGATTTTGCTTAAAATTTAAGTTGAGTTAACATTTTGGATATGCATTAATTATGTAATTTGTTTTAATTTTAGTTAATGATTCTATTTGGAAAATATTTTAAAGTATATAGAAATATTTAAAATTTTACATTTACATGAATTTATACCTTGGATGAAAACATTAAGTTTTAGTGAGAAATGTAGTAATGACTAAATAAAAAATTCCTTAAATGAGTATTATAATTAATAATGACAAATTTCATAACTATCTCCATTACAACACAATTATACTCTTTTATGGGAAGGAGATAAAAGTTAACTTTAAAAATTATATATAATCATTATTCTATTGCTCGCTTAAATACCTCTAATGTATCTACAAAATTTGATCTATACATCAGTAATAATTAAATTCGCCCACATATTGAGCCTAGTGATTTGTACTTACTTGAAAGGTATTACTTTTATAAACTTATATGTTTTATTTTTAAAGATATACACATCAAGATGAGGAATAATTTAGCTTATAGTAGGCAACTGGCTTTTTATTGTGGAAGTGCTTATATGAATTTTACTAACCTGAATTTGTCAACTTGAGGCCAAGTCAGAGGTAGCATGGGGCAATGTAGGAAACAATTTCACAGCCCTAGTGAGTCTTGAAGAGATGTTGTAGGAATTCCCTGCCTGACACGATAGATGTCTCCTCTGAACTGACTTGAGAACTGAGCCATGCTTTTATAAATAATTCTCTCCTCACACTCAAGGCTCCTTGACTCAAAAGCCCCCCTCTGTATTGCTCACAGCCCTTGTGTACTGAGGTGTGACTTCTTTTAGAAAAACTGTATCAAATACTGATATATACAAATGAATTAAAAGTGAAATTCATAATAATCTGTTAAAAATTCAGATTTTGGGATAATCATAATCATTTTAAAGATGTCATTTTACTTACTATCAGGCTTATGTTTTTATAAGATTCCCATTAACAAGCATCCATCTACTTACTACAATATTTACATGAGAAAAGAAAGTTTTCATTGGGTCACCACACTACAAATTTCTTCCTTTCTGAGCTCAGCCCGGGATCAGCTCCATATGATTTTTGCCACCACCAATTTCTATTCTAGGATTTTATAACAATGGAAGTGTAATGGAAGTGTAATATATACTTGTATACTTGCTTTCGCTCTGATTGTAGCATTTCTAAGCAAGATTTCATCTTTTGTCTATCATTCTTACTGAACATCAGTATTCCAGTGTACATTTAAATGAACACCATTTCCTTATCCATTTATATTAAAATGAATATTTGAGTTAGTTCCAATGTTTTTGTTATTAATAAAGATAATATGAATATTAATGATGGTCTTTCCATATATATATATATATATATATATATATATATATATATATATATTCACTTTTCTTGGTAATTAATCTGAGAGTAGAATTGTTGGATAAGGAATATGTAAGCTCAGCTTTATTAACCAAAATCATTATAATATTGAACTCATAAGCTGTGGTAGTTTGAATAAGAATGGCCCCCATAAGCTTGTAGATTTGGATGCTTGGTCACCACAGACTAGCAGTTTTAGGAGGTGTGACTTTATTGGAGGGAGTGTGTCACTGGAGGTGGGCTTTGAGATTTCAGAAACTCAAGCCAGGGGCTGGAGAGATGGCTCAATGGTTAAGAGCACCACCTGCTCTTCTAGAAGTCCTGAGTTCAATTCCCAGCAACCATATGGTGGCTCACAACCCTTTGTAATGGGATCTGATGCCCTCTTCTGGTGTGTCTGAATATAGCAGCTACAGTGTACACATATACATAAATAAATAAATCTAAAAAAAAAGAGCAGTTGAAAAATGAAGAAGAAACCCAGTTCTCTCTTCTTGCTGCCTGCAGATCCAGATGTAGAACTCTCAGCTTCTCCATCTTTATGCCTGCCTGTTTGCCATCATGTTTCCCACCATGCTGATAATGGACTAAACCTCTGGACCTGTAAGCCAGACACAATGAAATGCTTTCCTTATTACAAGCTGCCATGGTCATGATGTCTCTTCACAGCAGTAGAACATTAAGCCAGAATTACATTCATCAAATTATCCATTCCTTAATTCTACCTAATAAGTTTTATAGGTTGTAGTGTATATATTTTATATATCTTTTCTTAAATTTATCTCTGACTTATATTTCTTGATAATATTTTACATGGAATAATTATTGTAACAAAATTGTTGAGTTTATTAAGTTGAGATAGTACACACTTTAGAGTTAGCTACAGAGATTTAGAGAGATGAAGAGACTCAAATATCTTCACAGTGGCTTTTGTTTCTCTGTGTATGGGTGTGTATGATACTGTGGCTCTTTAAATTACATAATTATGTTAACTAAGGAATATAATGTCAAAAAATTAAGTAAAGCTTAGAAATTAATTAAATTTAAAATTTAGGAAAATATGAGTGGATTTACTTTTAAAGGATTTTCTTCAAAGTTAAAAAGAAAAAAGAAAAAAAGAGAGAAAAAAGAAAAGGAAGAAAAAAGAGAGAAAAAAGAGAGAAAAAAGAGAGAAAAAAGGGGAGAGAAAAAAGAAAATTTTTATTTTAAGTGTATGAGTGCATGCATATATGTGCACGATGAGCATGTCCAGTACTTACGGGAGTCAGAAGAGAATGTTAGATTCCCCAAGACTGACTGAATTAGAGACAATTGTGATCTTTTACTTAGGTGCCTGGAACCCAAGTCTTCTACAAGAAAAGCAAGTGCTCTTAACCATTGAGTCATCTCTCCAGACCCTTAAAGAATTTTCATTTGTAAACAAAATGATGAGGTAGGTTTCTGAGGCATCCTGTCTAGATTTAGGATGTTAGAGGCATGGTAACACAGTTGAGTGCAAGGGCACAAACACTCTGATATTACTTAAGCAGAGTTCATCATTTGCAGTGCCTTGAGGACAAAAGCTGTGTCTGCTGACTTTACAATTGTGCTGAAGTTTCCGATTATGGCAGGTCCTGGGTGGGGTCGTAAGGAGGTTTCTATACCCAAGCCACTCCATTTTTTTTTCATGATTTTCTATTTTGCTTCACATTATTTGTCAATTTTACAGTCTCGGCTTTTATTACTTAAGAATTGTCTTATGTGTACGGGTGTTTTTCCTGTGTGTGCATCCGTGTACCACTGAGGAGGGGGTTTGGGTCCCTGTGCATCCGTGTGCCACTGAGGAGGGGGTTTGGGTCCCCGGAACTGAGTTCCAGAAGGTTGCAAGCCACATACATGGAGTAATTTTTAAAATGCTCATTTTCTTCCTTGATACGGATATTTAGAACCATAATCAATTTTTATATCTGACCTTAGAACTAACGACCTTGATAATTTTATAATTGTTTCTAATTCTTTATTGCAAAACATCTTATTTTTTGCTCTTTAATTCTTGATCTTGTTCCCCTCTTATCCATGCTGGCCAACACTATATGATATTTAATATAATTTCTAATGATATCTTTGTCTATTTCTCAATTTGGAAAAAGTTTGAACACTTTACAATTAAATATTGAATTTCAGTGAGCCGTAAGATTGGGAATATACCATCTATTAAGTTTTGTTGTTTCTTTGTTAACATGAATGAACAGTAAGTTGCCATAAATACCCTTTGGTGGACTTATTTAAATGTTACTTCACAATTTCTTAGGAGATTGGTTACTGCAAGTTAATTTAATTTTTAAATTGTGATCTGGGGAGATAACTCAGTTGGTAACATATTTATTCCATAAGTAAGAGAACCTGGTTTTAATCCTCAGCTCCCTGTAAAATGCAGGGTTCAGTGTTGTTCATCTGTACTCCCCTAACTCAAAAGATGGAGACAGGAGGAGCCCTGTGACTTGCTGGCAGCTGGTCTAGAGGATCACTGAGCTCCAGGATCAGTGAACGAGTCTATCTCAAAGATTAGTATGGAAAAATTGAATTTAAAAGAACAGCTAACCTCAACCTATGTCATCCACACCAGGCCACATGCATACACCTGCATTTGACATTTACATGCAAACACACATCAGTATGTATGTACACACATGCATGTTCACATATACACAGAACATTTATTTTATGATTTTACCTTTTATTTGAATAATTATTCCCACAGAGAACTTATTGGATAACTTCATAATGTCATACTTATTTGCATATTTCCCAAAGTGTGGAGGAAATTTGTTATAGCATTGAATTAAAATAGAATGAATGCTTATTCAATTCACATCTAGTGTTTCTTTATGAAATTTGGTTAAAATAGTTTCATTTTATGTGCTATTTATGAATACCTTCAAATATGGTATAGAGAGACTCTTTATCCACTCTGTGGAAGACTTGCCTGTCAATAAAAAGCCTATGGTCAATTCACTAAAGCAGGATGAGAAGGTGGGACATCAGCAGAGAGAGAGAGAATTCTGGGAAATAGTCAGGCATGAAAGATTGGCCCCAAACACTGATGAAGATAAACATATGAACCTGAGGAGAGGTAACTAGCCATGTGGTGGGACTTAGAATTGAAGAAACGGGTATCTAAATCATGAGCTAGTCAGTGAACAAGCCAAAGCTTTTTGGCCTAGGCTTGATATTCTTGAGATATCAAGTCCCAGAGTCATTATTTCTGGGAACTTGGGTACTGATCAAATTGGTCACACATGTGTTTTAAACTTAAACCTACTCATTGTTTTTCAGTCTCTTACAACACCTAAGAATTGCTTCATTTCTTGTGAAACTATGTCACAAATAATTTTACACCTAATTCTAGAACAAACAAAATTAAAAATATAATTATTTGAAATATATATGAATCGGATCAGTCATATATGATTGGTAACAATGTTTAGAAAACTGCATGTACATGGATATTTACTAGGCTCACATTTATTATATGCTCAGAGTATGACACTCTTTCTGACTTCCATTATCGAGGTCATGTGTGCAGTCATAGGTTACACTGTTTAGAGAAGAGTCAGTAGTTGGAGGTTAGATAGCAGGAGATGTGTCAGGAGTCAATGTGAGGAAGGGAGGGAACCCAAACCGACTTGATGGAGAAATACAAAGGTGACTGTCTTAAAGCAGAGGCCTTCGGACGTCCAGAACCAAGCTGGCCTTCCAAACTAACACGGATGTGGCAGGGTGTAAAGACTTAACTCTTCCTTAAGCCAGCCATGAGACATGGCTGCCCTCTGGAAGGCAGCCTCTGCAATTGGACTGTGCTGAGAAACAAGCTGCCAACCTTTCCAGCAGCCTGGGAAAGAAAGTCACTTAAAACAAACAAATAAACAAATCTGGGTAGCACAACACATTGCCCATCATACCCAGTGTTTAAGAAGGTAGGTATGCAGGGTGGAGCTTAGTCATCGAGAACGTGCACAGGGTGATCCCCAGCACTACAAGAGCCAAAAGAATGATAGGCTACTTTAAGGCAAAGACTTTAGTTGTGGGTAATTCCATCTTTCTTGACAGTGTTTGGACTCTGTCTATAAACAAACACAGTGTCGGTGGTAATATGAATAGTTAGAATTTGGACATCCAATGATGTTTTATGGCTTCAGTTCTGTGCATTTGTCACTTTGTACACTTGTGCATACAATCCTTAAGGGTTTTTCATCCTGACTTCTTAGTCTATTACCTAAAAAAAAATTTTCAAGCTTACCACTTAGAACATCACAGACTTTAGGTCATGCTTTCTGTAGTGTTGCTGAAGAATATTCTAAATATGCAGGTTGTTTATTTTATATACTTTGAAGCTAAATCCCAGAGAAAGACTAAAGAAACATGGCTGCCTGAATTGGAGTACTTCTGGATATCAAAACTAGTCTCACATAGAGTTGACTTTCCCTACGTCAGACACAACCTAAATTCTCATAGACTAGGCTTATTCCTCCTCCTCCCCCATGGCTATCCTTGAGAGCATCATATTTGTTGAGACATTGAGTACAGAGAGTTATGTGCAGTGGGGAATCCACTGGGATTAAGTGACAGTGATGCGTTCCAAACCCTCAAGCCCCTCACTGCTTCACCGCCTTCTCTTCTTGGCTTTGAAATGAGATTATGAAATTATGAGATTTCCTCTTGTATGCAACTTAGTTAATAGCTAAATTCTGTCAACATCAATTTGAATGAATAAAGACCCCTAATAAACAGTACACTTTCAAAGTACATTTTCTTTGGATTGATCTAACATTATCCCATAAGTCCTGCCAATATCATTTCAAGTTACCTTCTGTCATGTGTAAATGCATTTACAGGCTAATGGAGCAGTTTGTAATTTCACTAAACCTACACAGTGCTCAGATATATAGCATATAGTGGATAAATAAGGTGTCTGAAAAGATATCTACGTTGAATGTTCATGAAGGGTTCCCTCTCTTACTGCCCTCACTTGCAGGAGCTATCCTGGGAGATGAATGTGCCAGGATAAGTTATCTGAGGCTCATAAAATCTTTTCCAGAGATTGAAATAAAGTCAGTGCTTGCAGAAGACAAATCAATTGTGACATTTCTGAATAGAGTGCGATGCATTTAATTAGCACAAGACATACTGGCAAATGCTGAATTACCCAATAAATCACTGGATGCTGGAACCCGTACAGAGCGGGAATCAGCTGTCTTGTGAGACGTACAGCAAGTGATAATAGGTAGCTCTGGCCATTTGTATTGTCACTTTGACCCATTCTTTGCTATTATTTTTTTTCCTATTTTGACATTTGCACACAGCTCTCTTTTTAATTATTTTAAACTATCGGAGATCTGTTTGGAGAAAATTCAACAAATGTTTGCCTTTATAGAGGACCTTCAGATCTGTTGATGCACTATGGCATGTTGAGTCCTCTGTAGAGGGAGAGTCAGTGCCGATTAAAATCCTTAGCACAAACCTACCGAAAAAGCGACTAATAGGGTCACTGTCCATTGAAAATATTGAAGGTGTTGCTTTAGTCATCTCTGAATCTCACAACACTATCAGTTCAAGCAGAAAAAGGGCCTGCTACAATGTGTGACACTTTTGTTTTTTTTAACCTAGAATTCAAATGCTACTTCAGACTATCCTTGAGATGCTGGAGGTAAAGAGCACCCAGGCTTAAATTCAATGTTTTGGCTTTTGTAAATCTGGGGAAAAAATTGAGAATGAATTCCAAATGAGACTTGCTGGCTTTGCAGGTCAAAATAGAGCATTTCCTCCCAGAAGGGATGATTTAGAGATAAATTGGCGATTCCACTAGCAATTCTTTCAGTGTGTCACTTTCCATGATATGAACAGTAAGGCCCCTCACGCCATAAGCTCCAGATCATATGAATGACTTCTGCTGCACACTGCTCCACACAGCCTTTGGTGCCTTGTTAAGTGGTGACATTCAGTGGCAGACAGGACTAGGTGGGTGGTACATAAACATGCCCCCGACTAAGCAAATGTGAGGAATGCAATCTGAAGAAACCAAAGGGTTTTGATTTATAACCCTTGGGTCAAGCTGCACTCTGATTTTCATTAGGTGTTGAAATTCTGGAAATGATATCTCTACATGTCTGTGGGCACAACAAACCAGCTGTGTTCAGGTTTTTTTTTTTCTTTTCTTATCACAATGTGAAGGGTAAAGGATCTCAGAATCACCTGGGAGTTGTTTTTGAATTAGCCAAAGTTTCATTCCTTCTTTCCCCTAGGTATCCTAAAGTGTGGACAAGGAAGGGCTTTCTTCTCCAAGGAATTTACAGGGAACAGATGCAAGCATACAATACAGCAGCCCAGTGACGGACTAGACTGTCTGTCCCCAAGGCCAGTAGCACCTGCCTTTCTTCATTGTTGGCTCGTTACTGTACTGGGCTAGAGGAAGTTGAGTGTCTCAGGTGGCTGGATCTTCATTAGGATGAACTGGTCATGCCCATTCCTTTTCTATGCCAGTGGCTGGTTGATACAGAAGAAATAATAGTGTTCTAGCCAAAGAGGCATATTTGGAAGCATGCTGGACCCTATCTAGGACATCTTATGGCTTTCAAATAGAGGCACACAAAGAGAAATGTCCTTTTCTGTTTCCAAATACATTTGCATGAGGTCATTTTTTAGCAACAGAAAGACAGGCTTGGGGATGAAAGCATAAGGCATCCAAAGGATGAAAGTGCTCATGTTCATGGCCAGCCACTCAGTGTCATCTGGTATGGAGGGGCTCCTGGGGCCTCACAGTTTGAGTATCAAAACTAAGAAAGTCTCAGTGGGTCACTTCAGAAGAGAGAGTGGACTCTTGAGCCATATAGCCATCCTCCTAAGTTAAGAAATTCCATAAAGCCCAACCCTTGGACTCCAGTCTACATGATAGATGTCAACACAATCTATTCCACTTGAAGGTGTGCTTTGTTTCATAAAGCTTAAAGTGTCTTTAATGACCAACATGGAAAAAAATCATATTTTAAGTGAAATTCAACAAAATGGGAGGTGCTTTTATAAGAAGATTCACCATTCCACAAATATCCCTCCTACTTCTTTCCACTTTTCATGTATTGTTTGTATGTGTGCAGACTACATGCACATGCATATGTATGTTGGTATTTGTGTGGGCACACATACATAGGTAGGAGTCTGAAGTTGATGTCAGAAATCTTCCTGCATTACTTCTCCACCTTATTCTTTGAAGCAGCACCATGTATTCAAGCCCAGATGTCAATGATATGGCTTGTCAGGCAAGCCAGCTAGCTTCAAGAAGAAGTGTCTCCACCTTCTGAGGCTGGAATTACAGGGAGGCTACCAGGGTAACCTGGGCTTCCGGCATCTGAACTCTGGTCTTGTTGCACAAGTAACAAACACTTAGACCAGAGTCATCCCCCCACTTCTAAAGGTTCTCTCCTTTATCACAAACCTTTCTCTTATACTCATTAACCAACTAGACACTTTTTTTTTTTTTTTTTGGATTTTTTGAGACAGGGTTCCTCTGTGTAGCCCTGGCTGTCCTGGAACTCACTCTGTAGACCAGGCTGGCCTCGAACTCAGAAATCTGCCTGCCTCTGCCTCCCAAGTGCTGGGACTAAAGGCGTGTGCTACCACTGCCTGGTAATAACTAGACACTTATTAAAAGTACTTTATTAGAAATTAATAATCATTCATTATCAAACATATCATTTTGAGCCCTTTCTATTTTATACTGGATTCCTAGGGAACTAGTGGTGGCCACAACACAGATTGAGATCAAGCACTTGCTATCCGAGAAGCATCTCTTTTACCACAGTGAGTGCCATGTGAGCAGGTAAAAAGATGGGAAGTATAATAAAGCCTAAGTAGTTTAGTGCTGGGAAAGTTTCAGCTGTCTGCTGATGGAGCACTAATTCTATGCTTCCTGGACCAAGGTTGTTTTAGAAGTCTGTGTCAAGGTTGAAGCTAAGCATTAATAGAGTTTTTCAACTTGCTTCGTTCTTAACTTCATCACAAATACCATTGGGCCTTAGTGGAGTGAGTACTACTCTGCCACATGACGAATTATACTCTTTGAACAGAAGAACAGTGTAACTTTACACCATAAGCATCACTTAGTTGGGGGTAGGTAAAAGAGCTCAAAGGTTAATAGCACTTGCTTTGTAGCCGGAAGTTCGAATTCCAGAACCCACACAAATAGTGATGTGGTCCCCCAAGTACCTGTAGCTCCAGTGTAGAGGTGGACTGAGACCAGACACCAGGGTTTCTGTCTCTTACTGGGTTACATCTTATCTGAGATGCAGATTATGGGTTCAAGAAGATATTCTGCCTCAGAGGAAATGGTGGAAAGTGATTCAGGAGGTACAGGAGATACCCTAAGGAGTAAAGCAATGTTGGCGATTGCATTGCTTACATGCTGAGGGTAACACACTGTCTTTTCTTCCCAGGCCAGAACAGGGTGGCAATGAGTTTCAGTGGAAGTGATGAATCAGATGGAACCAGTGGGATTTATGCTGGTGGTCATCCATGATGGTCCCCTGGAAAATAACTCCAGTAGATAGAAGATCTAGTGATTGGTGGGAGAATCTCTAATTGTACTCTGTAAGTCTCATAGTGTCACTCGACAGTTATTGCTTTCTCTTCACTCAGCTTTGGTATAACTCCATATTTTCTAATTCTCAGGCCAAACCAGCCAAAAAGAAACTTAGTGTTCCAGTTTTCTTTCTGTTGCTGTGATAAAACATTCTGATCAAACCAACTTAAGGAGAAAAATTTCTTAGAAGGCTTACATGTCCAGGTCACCATTTATTAGTGATAGGAGTCAGGGCAGGACCTGAAGTAGCAATGGAACATGGAGGAACTCTTTCTGCTGGCTCCACTCTAGGCTCACACGTAGGGTTGCTTTTTGCTTGTTTGATTTGGCTTGTTTTTCCTTTTAGGGTATATATCTTCCAATAGATGGTGCTCTGTTCTTTGTAGGTGGGGTCCTCCTGCATTGATTAGTAATCAAGACAATCCCTCACAGACCAATGTGATCCACAATGTAATTTGACAATTGAGGCTCTTCTGCAGATGAATCTAGATAGTGTGAAGTTTATAGTCAGGGCTAACCAGAACACTTGGCAGGGCATCCATTCCCCATTTCACATCTCTCACAATATATATATATTTAAAACAAGTCACTGATTTGTACCTTGTATAAATTACTTTGTACAGATTCATGACTTTTTACGTCTTCAAGTAATGTAGTTTTTTTCTTGCAATTTTTTTTTCTGGTAAAAAGATATGGTTACAAACGTTTAGTTATATCCATTTGTGAATTCGTTTCATATTCCCAAAGAAGCTTCACCTTGTACTTCCAAATCTCCAATTATCCATAAGAATGGACTGGATCGAGCATCTACCACATAATAAGCTGTTTTATATCTCTGTAAAACAATGAAATTTAAGAATCAAATATCAATCCAAATGTTAATTCAGAGAGATTCCTGAAGATAGCATAAATCATTTATAACAGCCTCCAAAGAAAAAGGAATGCTACATTTCCCTTTACAAGAGATGGGGAGCTGGCTCAGTAGTTAAGGTCACACGCTGCTTTTCCAGAGGACCCTTGTTCAGATCTCATCTTAGAAAGTCAGGTATTTCATAACAGCCTGTAACTTCAGCTCCATTGGATCTGATGTCCCCTTCTGGCTTACAGGGGCACTACAGTTATGTGTACAAACCTCAAAGAGACACCCATACATACACATAAAACAAAGCAAAATATATCTTAAAATAAACAGGAATGATTTCTAATTTTTCTCTGTGGCTCATAATATAATATTAGAGCACAGGATTCAAGATCTTGTAAGATTTGAATTCAAATTCTCATTTTGCCACTTGCTGATATATATCAAATTGTTTAAATACTCAAATCTTCAGTTTTTGCATAGGCTTTCAGAGTATCATCCATACAAGCTTGTTTTAAATTAGATGGTGGTGGGATGGGATGGCTCAGTAGATAAAGGTGCTTGCCACTAAGCCCTGCAGTCTTAGGTTCAAAGAGGAGAGAACCAACTCTTTCAGGTATTTCTCTGGCTCCATCTCTGGCACACATCCTTCCTGAAATAAAATGAAAAGAATAAATGTGGAAGAATAATTTAGATAATGAAAGATCAGAAGAGTTAATAATTTGCAACATAATTATTAGCAGTAATTTATACTTGTGTTATTTCTGCCTAAATGAACACTGTTCTCATGATCTCAGACATTCTGTATCCTGCTAATATCCTTGCCACAAAGCTTTCTTTGTTTAGTATTTTATGTGTGCGAGTGTTTTACATGCATGAATGTTAACATACCAATATTCTGCCTGTAAAGGCCAGAAAATAGCATCAGATCTCTAGTAACTGGAATTACAAAAGATGGTGAGCCACCATGTGTGTGCTGGGAACTGAACCCAAGTCTTTTACAGTAGCAACCCGTGCTCTTAACCACTAAGCCATCTCTACAGGCCTCTACTTGTTATCACTAAACATTTTCTTATTGTTCCAGATTTCCAGTGAAAGCATTTTGTTATCACCCCAAGCCTCTATTACTTATTTACTTATTCAGCTTTGTTTCTGCCCTTGGAAGTGATACTCTTTTAAAAAACATCTGGGATAAAAGAAATGCAAACAAGGAATCTTTTGCCCACACAGTAAGCCTCTGTCAATGTCAATATCAGAGATTTAAAGAAAGAAAAGCCATTGGAAGTTCTTCTTGCTTCCTTCACAGTGGTTATTTTTAAGAGAAAGGATAAGCTTTTGTGCTGGTTTCCTGGAGTTGCTATAAAAATTGCAACACCCTCCAAAAACCCAGGTGTATCATCCGCACAAGCTTGTTTTAAATTAGATGGTGGTGGGATAGGATGGCTCAGTAGATAAAGGTGCTTGCCACTAAGCCCTGCAGTCTTAGGTTCAAAAAGGAGAGAACCAACTCTTTCAGGTATTTCTCTGGCTCCATCTCTGGCACACATCCTTCCTGCAATAAAATGAAAAGAATAAATGTGGAAGAATAATTTAGATAATGAAAGATCAGAAGAGTTAATAATTTGCAACATAATTATTAGCAGTAATTTATACTGCTAATAAAACAACAGAATGATGTTCTGTCACAGTGTGGAACAGAGGAATTTGGAATGGACATGTTCCCATCAGTGCCGTCTGGGAGACTTCCCATTCCTCCGTAAGTCTGGTCACTGCAGTTATCCTTGATGTCCCTTAGCTAGAGAAACATCATTCTAATCTTTACCCCAATTTTAAATTTTGTTTTAAATTTGTTATTTTATGGTGTGTGTGTGTGTGTGTGTGTGTGTGTGTGTGTGTGTGTACCTGTATGTGCAGTTATTGTGTATGTGTAGGTAGATAATTCATGTGTGTGCATTTAGATATCAGAGGATATCCTTGGAGAGTTTTCTGGAAGCTACCTACCTTGCTTTTCTGACAGGATATGGAGCTTGCTAGCTAGGCTGCACTATGTGGCCAGGGAGCCTCAAGCATCTGCTTGTCTGCCGCTTTGACACTAGGCTATAAACACAACCATCCCACAGAGATTCTTTCTTTATAGGAGCTGGAGATTGAATTCAGCTCCCCACATTTGCAAGGCAAAAACTTTAACCACCAAGGTATTTACTCAGCCCTCTGGCCCCATCTTTAAATGGCCTATTCCTCTGTAATTCATTTGTGTTTCTGTATATATGCTAGTCTCATATATCTTCTAAAGATGATAATCATTGGGATTAGGGCTAAGCCTAATCCATTACGATTTTATTTTGAGCATCTGTCACTATAGTTGGAGTTTCAAATATCTTATGGGAACAATAGTCTTAGGAAAGTACAAAAAAGTGGAATTGGGGAAACAAAGGAAGAACTAATCATGAATTCATTATAAATTCACCATTTGTATTTGTTTTCCTCTTGTAGCCACATGTTCAGAGTATACTTGAACTAAGGCAGCTTTGAGGTCATGATCATATATGTGCCCTTTCACTGGCTGAAACATCTGCAAATAGCACCTGACTGTTCTAAATCTGGCAGTATCATATAGTGAAGGAGCCTGTATATCCTGGTTTAAATTCTGTTCCTGCCATTTGATGAGAACATCCCAAATGAGATCATTAGAGTGCTATGATTTGGAATGTATAATCTGATTTAAGGTGGATTAGGTGTGTTAACTTGGCCGTGTTGGCTGGCAACATTCATCTTTAGGGAAGAGACCCTGGGAAAAGAAGAGAATCAAGAGAATCAGGGCTCATGCTTGATTCTCACTGAGAGAGCAAAATAGAATAGACACCGGGGTGGATGGATGAAGGGAACTGGGTAGGGGAAGGGAAGGGGAAGTGAAGAGGGAAAGGAGCAAGAGGAATCAAGTAGGGGGAGTACCAGAGGGAAAGAGTACAGGGAGGGAGAACTGGAATCATTGGGGGCTGGATTTCTGGGACAATCTAGAAGTATAGAACAATGGAAACTACCAGGAATCCATGAGGATGACCCCGGCTAAGACTTAGCAATGGGGAACATGGAACCAGGTGAGACTTCCAGAGGAGGACTGGGGTACCAGCTCATCCACAAAACCTTAGAACCACACATTTTCCCACTTAAAAATGTACACAGGTAAAGTTGGAACAGTAATTGAGGGAATGGCTAACCAATAACTGGCCCAGCTTGAGACCCATGCCATGAGAGGGAGCGCACCTCTGACACTGTTGATATTCTGCTATACCTGTGTACAGGCACATAGTGTAACTGTCATCTGAGAAGTTCACTCAGCAGTTGATGGAAACAGATGCAGAGATGCACAGCAAACATTACCCAAGAGCTTCAGGAATCCTATGGAATAGGGGGAGGAAGTGTTGAAGGAATCAGAGAGATCAAGGATACTACAAGAAAACATAAAGAATCAACTAACTTGAGCCTGTTAGAGCTCACAGAGAATGAATCAACAGATAGCATGCATGGGGCCAGACCTAGGCCCTTGACACATATTGTGCAGCTCAGTCTTCGTGTGGAATTCCTAACAGCAGGAGCAGTGGCTGTGTCTGACTCTCTTGCCTACCTTTGAGTTCTTTCCCCCTAACTGGGCTGCCTGGCCTAGCTACAATAAAAGATTTGCATAGTCTTACTGCAACTTGATTTGTCAAGGTAGGCTGATATCCATGGGAGACCTCCCCTTTTCTGAGGAGAAGGGGAGAAGGGGTGGGTGAAGGGAAGGAAATGAGAGGGAGGGACTGGGAGGAGAAGAGGGAGGGGAAGATGTGATCAAGATGTAAAGGAAATAAAAAAAGAGAAATACAAATAACATGGACCTTTGATATTCAAATTACTTCTTTGCAGCCAGCACTATTGCATTATAAATTTATCTATTTGTAGAGGAGGAATTAACTAAATTCTTTTGGAACTAGTGTCTATGTTTAGGGAAAAATTGTAAAGCCAGGGATTTGGGTCATCCAGTACTTTCACAATATATAGAAAATGCAATATTCATGACTAGTGTTTCTTTCGGCATTTGGAATTGGAAAGAAGGAGCTGTAAAAGCGTCTCTGCTTTCCAGTTACAAGAAGGACATTAAGAGATAACAGGAAGGTGTTAATCAAGATTTGGGTTACAATAGTATCTGCTAGCTAGGATGAAAAATTCATGACAGTCCATTGTTCCTGCCATGGCAAAGTGTGGAAAGATGCTGGTGTTCCAAATGTCAGCAGGCCACAGCAGCACAGAAATCTAAAGACACCACATTCAGAGAAGGCAAAGCCTTTCTAAGGTAGACAGGCAAGAAATATCCTCTAATATGAAGACGGTGATATATGAAAAGGAATAAGGGTAAAGACCATATGCTCTGCAAATAGTATCCCTGGTAAATTAGTGTTAGCATGTCAGACAGTATGCTTAGAATCAGTTTTTAAGCAAAAGGGTGTACATTAAAGTAATAAAAGAAGTAGATGGCAATATTGAACGCATACTGTCTCCTCTGTTGAGGAGGCCAAGGGAAGAAAATCCCTTGAGCCTCAGAATTTGAAGTATCTTGGATAGCACATGACATTCTGGCAAAAAGGTATCAACTACTATAGAGAGGGTGTGCCACATGAATCTATCTTACTATTCAAACGACAGCAGCAGAAACAGTATGATTCCAAATACCGATCAGTCTTTTTGATCACTTGGGGACTTCTACTAAAAACTAGGGAAGAGAAGTGGACATCATGGAATGGAAGCATTCTAAAACAAACTCAGGAGAAAATTACAAAAAAAAAATCTAAATCAACAGAAGAGTGTTAAGAAAGAAGGGAGGGTGTAAGAGACACAAACCAAATCAGTCATTCTTTCATTCATGCAACTTACACACCTACTCTCCACATGGAGACTAACATTACAGGGGTGAGGCAAGACTCAGCTCCTGTTTATGCAATCCCTATTGTGCCCGGAATAAATTACGGATTGGGTATTGTGCATAACTCATCCAGGTGGCACTCATTGAGTTAGCATAGCAGCTCTGCCCTGAATAGGGAGCTAGCAATCAGACCTAGCTGCTATGCTACAGCCTGACCATTTCACTTGCTTGTCCCAGCTAAAGGAATCCTAACTAATGTTATTGCTTCTATTTCATAAAAATGACTCTTGGATGCTGAACAAAAGTTGTATTTATTTTTTTCTGGATGTGCTAAATGTTTGGGCACAATTCAGGGGCAGGATCACTTGGCAATGTTTTGAGCCCTATACCTTGGCAAAGTGAGGGATTTCTGTGGGTGATTGTTCTTCTGAGCATGTTTTCCTGGATTAGCCCTGCCACCTACACTGTCCTTTTATTAACACAGCACTGTCTTATTAATTTTTATTTTGAAGATGTTAATATGTAAAAATTATGTTTTCCCTGTTTATGTGTGAGTTTGTCTGTCATGTCCTAAATTCCTTTCTTTAAAGCACTCAGTCTTCTTAAACAGAATTTAAATTTGATAATATAAATCTTTTGGCATGAAGTAAAGGATTTTTAATGGGCAGGAAGCATTTAGACAATTTTATATTGGCCCAGGAAGCTTGCTGGGATTTCCAAACACAACTTGAGTTATAGTTTGCTTTGGCAAACTGGAATCAGGAGAATTACTAATTGGAATCATGACTCAAAGCTGTAAAGGGTGGCTATTGATTAAGATCCTGAGAAACAACAGTATGGTGCAAAACACACACTCACCTCCCTCTTCATCCAGGTTCCTGGGGCTGAGTGGAGTTTGTCTCTAACCCTATATATGATCTCCATTGTTGTGGCTGAGTAAAAGAGCATTGTCTCTTTGATCTTCACTGTTAGGCTGCAGCACATTCATTAAGAAAATCCCTCAATTTAACAGGGCTGGGAGACATGCATGGCTTGTTTCTCACCTTTCTTCTTCTGTTTTTACACATGAGCAATCATCATGCTCAAGATGATGTCTTCCACTCCGAGAATGGATTCAACCGCATTAGCAATTGGATTGCTTGATGTTTAAAACAAGGAGCGACAAGGCCTGCAGATAGTGCTCTCGTTCATTTTCTATTTTAATTATATTGAATGACACCACACAATTGTAAGCTTGTATCCATCACTTGGCATCTTATGCATCTTAAGGCTACAGAAATGTCATGTTGAAAGACCCCCATAGCTGGGAAGACCCTCAAGTCTCGGGATAACGTGACCACCCAATAACTCACGAGAGACCAACCTTGCTGCAATCACATGAGGTTTATTCAGGCCAGACCTGGGTCGAACTCATAGCCTGGCAGGCCAGAGGGGTTCGACCACGAGCGCAAGAAGTGAGGGGTATTTAAAGGGAAAAACCACAAACTAGGGGGGTGAAGGGGTTACCAAGGAAACATAACAAGAGAACAGTGGAAAATTCTAAAGAGACCCAGCCCCTATTTGAGTCAGGGTCATAAGTAAAATGTCCTACACACTCATTATGCACAAGAATGTGGTCTGGTCAATGTTATTCACTTTATGGCTGACCATTTCCTAGAACTACCCAGATGGCTCATATCCTGCCTTTTGTTCTTGGACCTAACTAGGGGGAGCCTTTGTGGCCAACAGGTTTCTGAAACTGGCTAGTTTACATTCTTGGCTCGTTGCAGAGACCTTCTATGTCCTTTTAAGTAAAGGTTATACCGTATACATACATTTCTACTAATACATTCCCCTTTTCATTAGCACTCTTTCTCCCAAATTTCTAAATTCAGTCTTTCAATGTAACTATGTAAAAGCATACCACAGTTGTAGTTGGTACTGAAGCTCAGCTCATAACTTAGGGCATAAAATCTCTGAAATCTGTATTTTTTTTTAAATCTATATGAGGTGCCCTTGCAGAAATGCAGAAATGTTACAGAATAATCAGAGTTGTGTTTAAATATTTATGTACCATGTTAATGTTAGTCATTTTAACATTATTTAAAATGGTAACAAATTAGAAACAGCATAAATGCCCAACAGTTGAAAGCCAACTAAATAATTTATGGTACCAGGGAACATTACTCCATCATTAAAATCATGTTTTCAAAAAGCACAACCATTTGTAGATAGTTAACACAATGTAAAGCAGAGAAGTAAATCAGCTCGTGAGGCAGCAGAAAGTCATGAGCTTACTCTTAAAAAAACCCTACATGTATACACATACATTAGAAAGCACATTCTAACCTTGAAAGCAAAGACATAATTTAAAAAAGTGTGTGAAGAAACAAACCTGAAAGTAATAGATGAAAACATGATTGAGAGCTTCTATTTTGCTTGATGTTAGAATGTTGGGAATCAAAGCCATGCTTTATGGTGTTGTCTCATAGAAAGAAAGCTGCTGAGAAGAAATTTCAAGCTCACTTCTCACATACATATCAGAGAGGTACTATGGAAGATAACGGACCTCCTTCATGCCGGCGAGCATCCCACAATGGGCATAGATTCCCAGCCCCAATATCTTTTCTCGATTTGATATGATAAGTAATTTTAATCCTCCTTGGCACACTTACCTCCTTCAGGGTGTCAGCATGAGGTTTACCTGACAGTGTGTGACACGCACAGTGAGATGAGTATTACAGGAGAACAATTCTACATGTCCATTATCTTCCATAGTACCTCTCTGATATGTATGTGAGAAGTGAGCTTGAAATCTCTTCTCAGCAGCTTTCTTTCTATGAGACAACACCATAAAGCATGGGTTCCCTGCTGCATTCTATGTCTCAGGGCTTATTATATTATGTAACTGCAAATTCATACCCATTGATCTACATCTTCTTATTTCCTCTCCCTTCACCAATAACGAGTTATATTCTTAGCAATGAGTACATATTTTTTAAAAAATGAAAAGGATAATACAGTTTTTATCTTTCATTGCTTGGCTCATTTTATTTAGAACAATGTCTACAATAGTCCATTCATATTATCGTAATAGCAGGATTTCTTTGTCTCTTGTCTTTTTTCTTTGTCTTTTCTTTCTTTCCTTCTTTTTCTCTCTCCCTTTCTTTCTTTCTTTCTTTCTTTCTTTCTTTCTTTCTTTCTTTCTTTCTTCTAGGGCTTGGAGCTGAACCCAGGGTCATTTGTATGCTAGGCTAATGATTATTGACTACTGAGCCACATCCCTAGTCCTTAGTTCTTCATTTATTTTAAATATTGAATAATGCTTTTAATACATACACACCTTAAATTCAATATCCACTTACTCACTGATAGACATTGAGGTTAGATTAGAAATATGCACCATCACGAATTGTTTTCAATAGCCTGCATATAAAGAAGGAAAATTCTAATAACTATTTGAAGAGTTAACACTGATTGCCTCAAACTCTTCCAAAGAATGAAGAACAGAGAGTATTTCAAACTTATTATAAGTGGCTTCTATTATTCCCCGTTATACCAAATGTGGAGGAATCTGTTAGAAGGAAAGAAAAATCAAGGCCAGTGTGCCTCATCAACTGCAGGCAAAAAGTCCCAAGAAAATACAAACTAAATTCAACAGTACATTAAGTGGATTATGCATCATAACCAATAGGGATTCTTCCACAGCATGTAAGGATGGTTCAATATGCACAAATCAATACACCTGAAGAATGGAAATTACATGATTATCTCACCAGATGCAGAAAATCTTTGGCAAAAGTTGACTATGTACCATGGTGAAAATTCTCTACAAACTAGTTGTGTTAGTCATGATTTTTCAACAGAGTACACACCTGATAGATTTACAGATCAATAGAGTTCATTCCTGTTAGAGTATAGATAACATCATCATACTCCCAGGTCATTCTTTATACAATATTTTGCTACAGTTTGTTTGTGGTTTTGTTGTTGGTGGTTGTAGTATGGCCCACTCTGTACCTGCCTGCAGCCACTCAAACCGATTTCCTGAAGGAGAGGCAGGAGCCTGGAAAAAATATGGGAGAATCGGGCTGTGAGAGGAATGATGAGACCAAGTCGAAGTTCCTGATCATGGTCCAACTTTACTTAGGAACATCAGATATATAAATACATTTCAGAAAATGAAAGCAACTCTTTCAATGCCAGAATCTCATTAGCATCTTGTTGCTAGCAGAAACTCGCTAGGCAGGAACGCTCAGAAGCTCAGCAGGTGGTGGGTCATAGCAGGAACTTCAAGAGAGATAGAGAAGTGGCAGAACAAAAGAGCTTTGTTCTTTTTGTCAAGAAGCCTCACCCTGGGCAAGGGAGGTCTGATTCAGCTGGCTTTTGGTTGGGGGAGATTACAACACTCCACTACTAATTTTTTGTTGGTCATACATGGCTATCTTTTTGCAATATAGCAAACTGGTTTATCTATCTCATTCTCTATGATAAGGGTAGTACTTGTGGAGTGGGTGGTACACAATGATTGCTTAACTAAGGCTTATATTAAGTTCTATTAAGTTTGAGGAAGAAGGTCATAAGAAAATCATCTCTTCATGACTATATGATAATCTTGAATATTTCTTAAATGAAGTAAAGAGTTCTTCAAATTTAGTCACTGCTAATATGTTTTCATGTATCTTCAAATTAATTGCTCTGTTTTCAAAGGAAACTAGAAAAGAACCCTTATCTTAAGAATTTAACACCTGCGGTCATCTCTTTGCAGGTGATGAAGTTCATGGCATGAAATAATTAGCAATTTAGTTGAGACAAATTTGAAGGATGTGGTTGAAGAGAGCTGAACCTGTTGGTGATTAGCATGGCATGCAGTCCCTGTGCTCTCAGGTGCATACCTTGGGGTACAAGTTGGGGCTCAATGTATGATCTTGTGTGCATATGGAAAGATTTTGTTCTTTCAGAAAACCATGTCTTAAATGAAGTCAACATCAGGTGCTGATGTTGACACAAAGAAAATAAAATTAAAAACCATTAGTTCTTAGCAGGAAGATAGACCTTTTGGATAAAGAGTAAAACGTTGCATTCTATGCTATAACAGGCCAGCCATATGTTCTTTATGTAAATTTTTAAAAGCAAACATTTTAAAATGGGTTTAGTGAGTGTTTCTTCCAGGACAGAACTGATCACCAAGTGAGAGTTGAATAATTTACATATATATATATATATATATATATATAAAGTTCTGTTACACTCTATTGTATAAGGAAACTGAAATGATCTCTGTGAAGTTGGTGATTTTTCAATAGTTTCAAAAATGTTCCTTCTGGAGTTAAAAAAAAATCCATTGTTCTTTAATGAACTAATAGGGAGTTGGCATCTTCACAAATAGGAGACAGAGATTAACCTATAAAAGGAGTTAATTATGTAGAATAAAAACATTGGCAGGCTTTGTGGAGAATGCTACATTCCTAGTGTTGATGTCTCTGTTCCTTCTTCTTTTCCCAGAAGTCCCTTGCATATTTTACTCCAATCACTGTATACTCTTGTTCCTGTCTCTAATTCCCCCACCAGCCATCTTCCCCTGGAATTGTCCTGCCAACAGACCTCTTGCTGCTTAATAATCTCTCTGAAAACAACAGAGGTGGTGTCTAATTATTAGCTTGCACCACAGGACCAGTGAGGACCTTGTTGCATCTCATATAATTTCATGGGCAAAAGCTGTTTCACTTAAATATCATCAGACTAATTTACTCTGGACCAATCAGCAGGCTAGTGACAATCATAAAATCATTAATGTAGACCTAGCCAAATCTGTCTCATCCTAAATTATCAAGATGGAACAACACAGAGTTTGCTGTGTTTTACGTTGCTTGTGTTCTCTGGTGCCTCTCACCTTTCCTTCCCTACTAAGGCAGGCAAATATCAAATATTATCTACTCATAATTGACTCAGTGGGTATAAACAGGTATGTTGTACTTAACTTTGGTGCTTTGAAATTTGAAAAGCATGAATCAACTCTCATGATTTGGATGACTATACAACTGGGTGGTTTTATCATATTTCTAAAAACAAAGATAGTATGGAATAGAATATGGGAAAGAATACCTGGAGAGGAGGCAAGAAAAGTAACCTCTGGATCTTTGCAAACTGACCCAGTGTTCTATCCTCAAGCCAAGCTGAAAGTGCCTAGATGGCTATAAATGTGGTCGAAGAGATTCTGACTAAAATTCTGAAATCAGGATTTTAGCCGCATGCTCTGAAGAGCTCAGGAGGGCCATGAGACTTCAAGTTGTCCTCCTCACATTGTTGTCCTTGGTCATTCATCCTCTTAGTTTTCCATTTCACACATACTTACTGCCTGGCAGGAGGGAGGTGCTTAGCACTGGGGTAGCAATGAACAGAAACATGGACCAAGAAAGTGTAAAAATGATCTTCCCCATAAACTTGTTTATCCATATCTCTTCCTATTAAGCTGACAGTATTTTCATCAGTGTTCAAAACTAAACCTTGACATTCACCACCTGCCCCGACCTCTTTCTCATCCACATCAAAATTCATACAGGGAACATGATCTGGTATAGGGAGGGGAAAAGCCCTGAGGGCCAGCAGAAAGAGTAGAAACAGGCAACCTCAGAAAGTAGGACTTTGCGGGGACCCTCCAGAATGTACCAGAGACCTGGGAGGTGAGAGACTCTCAGGACTCAAAGGGAGAGACCTTAGATGAAATGCCTGACAGTAGGGAGAGGGAACTTGTAGAGTCCACCTCCAGCAGAGAGACAGAGTATCAAGGGAGAGATGGGGTTGCCATCCTACAATCGCAACTCTGACCCATAATAGTTCCTGTCTGAAAGAACTGCAAGGATGGAAATGGGAAGGAGCCTGAGGAAAAGAAGGTCCAGCGACAGGCTTAAAGTGGGATCTAGCTCAAGGGGAGACCCCAAGGCCTGACATTACTGCTGAGGCTACTGAACACTCACAAAAAGGGACCCAACTCTGAAAGACCCAACAAGCAGCTGAAAGAGTCAGATGCAGATATATGCACCCAACCAATGGACAGAAGCTGCTAACCCCTGTTGTTGAATTAGGGAAAAGCTGGAGGAAGCTGAGAAGGGGCCCACCCTGTAGGAGGACCAGCAGTCTCAATCTGGATCCCTGAGATCTCTCAAATACTGGGCCACCAACCAGGCAGCATCCACCAGCTGATATGAGGTCCCCAGCAATATACAGTAGAGGATTGCCAGGTCTGGGTTTAGTTAGAGATGATGCACCTAACCCTGGAGGGCCAGGAGGCCCCAGAGAGTTTAGAGGTCTGGTGGGGTGGGTAGTGGGTGGTGGGGACATCCTCGTGGAGCCAGGGGGACAGGGAGGAGGCTTCAGATGTGGCACAGTCGGAGGGTGGACCAGGAAGTGAATAGAATCTGGAGTGTAAATAAATAAATAAATAAATAAATAAATAAATAAATATAAATAAAAGATTAAAAAAAGAACATTTGTTGTCTTTATTTCAAAATGTATCAAGAACCCAACCACCTTCATCTCCACTACTGTCAAACACTTCTTGATTTTTCCCCATAAGATGGCCTCAACATAATCTCTGGAGCAATCCCTTTGAAAACTGCCAAATCACGATAGTGCTTTGTGAAACCCTTCAAGGAATTTCCATTTTGTTCAAAACAGAAGCCTAGACCACTCTGTGACCCCTTTGCTGCTCTCAGTGGATTTCTTGCTCTTGCTTTCTTCAACCTTGCTCACTTGATTTGCCTACTTTAGTTCCCATGGTTCTTTGAACAATTCCAGCTTGACTTCTGGCCTTTGCATTTGCTGTTTCCTCTGCTTGAACTTTCCTTTTCCTGACTTATTTTTTTACTAAGTAGAATGAGTTCAAAGTGAGAGATTGTTGGGGTAGAACAGGGACATGGAGCAGAGAAAAATGAATAAGTGATTGGACCTGTTTCTCCAGAGTGACTCAGTAGAAGGCAGGACAGACAACTGGCTACTGTATCAGACAGGGTTTGCTAGAGAAATAGAACCAATAAAATGTATGCATATTATGAGAGAGGAATTATTAGATAGGCTTACATGTTAGGAGTTGAGCACTTACATGGTAGAGAAACTGAGATTACAGTAATTTCTAGGTCCTTATCTCCTGGAGATTCTCTGGTATTGAGTCTATGTTGAAAGCTCTGAAGCTGAGTCTGATGTCAGTGGGAGCTAACAGATAGAGTAGCAACCATAGATATACTGGAGGTGAAGCTATGCAGGTGTACACAGCTTTTCTCCTGAACCTCTTTGGGACACCAACTGGGTGATGCTACTCACTCTGTGGATGGGACTTTTCCTCTTGGTCCATCTTTGGAAATGCCCTCTCAACACACACACAAGGATTTTCTAGATGATTCTATATCTATCAAGTCACAGCCACCACCAACCAGACAACCCAGTCCATGCAAAACTGGTATTTATTTACATGTTACATGTTACAACATGTAAATAAATTTATCCAATATTAAGGATAAACAATTCCTTAATATTGATCTATAAGTCTTCACTGTGAAACAAAATTTATTGGTATTTTAAATAAATGTTTTGAAATGTATTGAGAAGTGACAGCACCATATTTCTTTATGATATTCAGGGAGCCAGACCTACAGCAATCTATTAGCTGCCCTGTACTGCACACTTATCAGTTTATTGTAAAATCCTGGGCAGTGGCACACTCAGACAGTGATTGCTGGACTTCAAGTCTCCCACTAGAACTTTCTGAAGGAAATATGACCTACAGTTAGTGCACAGCACAGATCATTAGATTCACACAAGAAACTGACTTGTCCAGGCTGTGAACAAATCTATTCAAAGCTGTCACAGTTTTCTATAAAATTATACACACAGAGAGTATTACATATAATATATACATAACAATATAATATGTATTACATTATATATTGTTCTATATATATACAGATACATGTATATTTATGTATAAAGTCTATGACCAATGCATAGACATGTGAATATGCAATGTTAGGAGTTAGTATATTTGAAGAACATACAGCATTTACATTTTATATATAATGCATTTATGCAATATAAATTTGGCCCATGTGCTATACCCTTTCCACCATAGCATTAGTCAGTTCTTACAGTATTTAATTATCATAAAGGATCTGCCATCTGAGAAAGGATATATATTGCTAATTGCTAATTACTATGTGGACTAGGCTAGTCACCTGACATTATTTTATTTTATTTTTTACAACAAGAAACAGGAGCATCTACAGGGTAAATGTTTAACATTAGTCAACTTGGCGGAAGAGAAAGATGACACTAAAATTATCAAAGTAGTGTGAAAATATTACATATGTAATAAATATGATTCCTCCTGACTTAATTGAGATTGAAGTGATTAGAAAGCTCACATTAAAAATATTATCTAGACTTCAATGTCAACTGATGCTTTCTTTGATTTGAGAGATGCAAGCAGTTTCAAGTATCAACTTGAGCTGTTTGTTCTCAGTCTGGAGATGTATTGGCTGTGGTATTAAGTCCAGTTATAAAAGATGCCTTTCATGCCAATACAGGCAGGAAAATACAAAATATTGTGAAAGTAGTTTAAATTTCGTGGGGTTAGTTTATTTTCCATAAAAAGAAAAATACAAGAGCAGATTAAATCCAACTAATTGTCCATCTTGATTCAGTGAGTCTTGATTCATGCAGTTCTTGTTCTGAGACTTAAGGTAAGACCCTCAACCACTAGGGTATTCTTCTGGACTTGGTTTCTTTTCCTGTTGCTGTGATAAAATACCATGATACAAGCACCTTAAGGGGCAAGGGGCTTATTTTGGCTCCCAATTCCAAGCTACATTCTCTCATAGCTCACTAAGTCACAATAACAGAGTCTTGGCATTGCATTTCCAGTGAAGAGACTCACTGACTGATGAAGGCATCCATTTTAGTGTTCAGCTCAAATGCCCTACTTTACAAAGCTTGGGAATAGTCCCACCCACAATTAAGACAGGTCCTCCCATATCAACTACATAATCAAGGTAACCCATCACAGGCATGCTCAGAGTCCTTTCGCAGATGTTTCTAGAGTCTGTCAAGTTGACCGTTAACACGACTATCACACCTTAATAACCATGGTTGATGATAGGAGAGGGGAAGGTCATGCACCACGCTAAGGCTTTGCTGCAAAACAAGGCACATTCTTTCTCTTTATCCTTCACTTGCTAGAGAAAATCAGTGGGTTTTGTTGTTGCTTTTAAAAAACAAACAAACAAACTAAATTCAAATGGAACATTTAGCTTTCCATGTACTCTGGATGTACTGAACTAAAGATAGGCATAAAGAACACAAATGACTCCCAGTATATTAGTGGGGAAATTAATTTTTTGGCTAAGTAGATTAAATATCAAAAGTTTTAATGTCTGAAATCATTCCAGTTTGTGGGGGTGAAGAGGAGGTCTAGATGCCTTCAGAACATATTAATGTTAATATCACTGTATGGGTTAATTATGAAAACACTCTTTCTGGCTCATTTACTTCATTGTGTATTTGAATATCAAACGCACTCTCTAAACATCCTGGCAATGGGAAACAGAAGCATTCTACAAACTCTTGGGCAAACATTAGTGAAATCATTGTCAACTTAATGGTTTAATGGAAATTTAGTACTATTAGAAGCATTTACATGGTGAAATTCTATGGAAGGGCAAATGAAGCCAACAGAGCCAAATGGCAAAAAAAAAAAAAAGCAAATCAGGAAACTGAATAAGGGTAAACTTGATTCATTATCTGTGTTTGAACCAAATTATCCTTAATCAACCATATATAATTCTCACCATCAGAACCAGGTCCTTTGTTATTATATATCAACATCTCTTCAGTTGTCCATCTCTGTAGGCTTAAATTTTTAAAAACCTACTTTAATAAAGGTTCTTAAACCCTTATTAAACAGTTCAACCTCCCTTCTAGACCACCTACCAGGGGAGGGAAAAGAAAGTTTAATAGGAAATGGGGGGTATAGATCTGTTTAGAAGTAGTTCTTTGGGGGTGACTCTAAGCTTCACTTTCAGGATGTCAGCTGTACGGTACAAAATGCCAAACATAAATTAGTAGCAGTGGCTTAATCCAGAGGAAACTGGCAGGCTCCTCCCAAATTGGCATGAGTCCACAGAAGTATCAAGAAGCAGCCAGAATACCATGAGAAGTTCTCTGGTACATTTCTTTTTACAAAGTCATGACAAGTGAAGATCAATGAAGACCAGCAAAGTATTGCAAGGTGAACCAATGCAAGACCATCCCCTCAGTGTCTGTGGGGTTATATCTATATTCTTTCAAACCATCACATGCCCTCTCAAATGTATGTTCCATCAAAACATCACATACCCTTTCACAAGACAGCTTCCAGAAAAAAAATGTGTCTGTTCCCAGAAAAAAATATCCTCTCACATGTCAGCTTCAGCAAAACATCCTCTCACAGCTTCTAGAAAAACATCACATGGCACAACTAAGTCTCCAAAGAACCTAGAAATTTTCACTTCACACCTTCAAGTTCAAGGATAAGAGAAACATTGTAGGATAATTTGTAAGAGCTCTGAGAGGACCTTTACTAAAAATTAAACTGGTTGAAACAAGTATGTCCTACAAATCTTATGTGCTACTTGAATCTTTTTTTTTTTTTTTTTTTTTTCCGGTTTTTCGAGGCAGGGTTTCTTGTGTAGCCCTGGTTGTCTTGGAACTCACTTTGTAGACCAGGCTGGCCTCGAACTCAGAAATCTGCCTGCCTCTGTCTCCCAAGTGCTAGGATTAAAGGCGTGCGCCACAACCACCACCACCCAGCTGTGCTATTTGAATCTTAATATAAAGGGGAAGAAGCCTACATAGTCCCATCTCATATGCTCCAGACACTCTTGACTGAACATACACCTAAAGAGTATGTTTATATCCTAATAAACTATAAAATGAAGTTCTTTACATCAATACAGGCTTATTTATTTTTCAAACTTGCAAAATGAGTCTCAATGAGCTAAAGTTAAGGTGTCAGCATGGCTGTTTGCTATTGGAAGGCCTCTTGAGGAGAAAGGCACTTCCTTGCCATTTTGTGTGGGTCCCATTCCCTTCCCTTTAAAGGAAGTGTTGAATTTTCCTCATATCAAACCACCAATTCTAATGTTCATTTCATTTCAGGAGTATGAATCCATGATGACAGTGAAATTTCCTATATAACTCAGGAAAGTTCTTCAAGCTTAAGGTCAGATGATTAATAATCTCAATTGTACCTATGGCCTTAGTTTTTCTTACCATGGACTATAGCATATTTGCAGACTCTGGGCACTAAGATTTTGACATCTTTGGGTATGGGGAAGGGTATTATTCTGCCTACCAGAGAAAACCTGACAAAATAAAGGAATATGTGATTCAATAAATGAGAACATGAGTATACTCTATTAGTTGAGGATTTAAGGATATGAAAATAGAAGAGATGAGCTTCAAGAAAACTTTCATTATCAACTAGCCATAAGATGTTAGGGAGCAAAACTTATAGCTGGCAAAGTAAACTGTCCTGTGTTCCAGCTAATTAGGGTTATCTTAATAGGGAAGGCAATGTATTTTAAGTTTCAGTACTTAGAAAGAAGAGTAGAATTTGTTACTCACCTATACATTCAGGAATAAATTCTAGGTCCATGAGTTTGTATATCAACACCCTTCCAATACATATATTAGTTCTAAGCATTATGGGACCAAAACTAACAGGAAGATTGACTTTGGCTTATGAGTCTTTTTTTTTTTATAACCCTTTTGTTTACCCCCATTGACTTTGTTAGAAACTTGATCTTTAGTCAAACAATGAGATCACTGCCATTACTTAAAACCAGACATACTATTACAGTAAAGGTTGGGCTTACTGTACTATAATGTACTGTCTATATTCCACCATCAAAGTTCACTAAAGTTTAGGATTCAGCTTTCACCTCTAGCTTCCCAAATGGGAATATAAAAGCAATCTGAAAATGATAAGACAATACAAACAAAAATAATCCTGAGGCTAAAGAAGAGACTGAAGAATTTTCTCGTTCAATAGGCACATGTGGATTGGACAACGTGACCATAAAAGACTGCAAATACACAGCAATATGGGTCCTTTTCCATAGTTCATGGATATTCATAATCACGTTATATGTAGTAAGATGACTGTTGTGAGTCTCAAACACATTGATTTTTAAGAAAAAATGGTATCAGACCTATTTCTCTAGCCATTTTTTCCCCAAAAACCATAGTAATAACTTTTTCTAACCACATGAAAACTGCATTTCTGCCAACAAATTACAAGAGCATATGTTAATCCAGGGCTAAAGTAACTCCATGATTCAATATTGCCTTAGATATAAAAACTGCACTGAAACGTACTTTGAAAATGACCCTCAGAACAAAGCTTAACTGGGAACATAAGTCATATTGCCCATTAAAGGACAGGGATCCAGATCTTAACAAGAGATGGATAAGATCCCTTTGAAACACACCCAGCCAAACTCAAGAGAAGGAGGAAACCATGGAGATCACAGAAGACAAGAGGAGGCACTCCTCTACAACATGGACATATCCTAGTATATAATCATATGCAAATGAGTCATGGCTGATGACTAAATGCATTACAATTTGGAGACAGCTGCATGACTCCAATGCGAATACTCTGAGCATATTATAGAGTTTTTTAAATTTATCTGAAGAATATCAATAATTATCTGCACATATTCTTTGAGGTAGGATCATCTTAATGGGAATGCATATGGAAAAGACTGGATTTCATTTGTAGAGTTGAATCGAACACTTGGCAATTTTTGAGGGCCATTGGTTATATATAGCTCACACCGGAGAACTGGTCATTTGCCATATGTACTCTAAGCCAATGATATTAGAGTAATAGGAGCAATAAAACACAGTCCCTGTGGCTTTCAAGGAAGTAAGAGGATGGATGAGGAGAAGAGATATGAACATTAGTAGATAATAAACAACACAATATGATACTTAAGAAATGTCTGCTGAGAACCAAAGATCTTTCATTAGCTGTCTCTTATATTATGCTACTGTTTATATCTCATTAACTTTGTAAAGACCATCTCCCAAGAACCCTTGTCTTAACAGTCTTTTCTCTTATGTGTATCTGTATGATACTATTTATCATCTTTATGTAGCAAAAGCATTTCTATGTGTGTATATTTTATGTTTACACTCAATGGGAACAGAACTAGAGAACAGAAAGTTCAATCAGCTCTTTATTATCAGAACCAGGGTTTCTGATGTTGAGAATTCAACATGCCATGGTAGCACTAAGAAGTTGGGTATACAACACAGAAAAAAATGATTGGGATATACCAATGACAACTCTTTTCTCAAATATGCCTTACTGATCAACAGTGTATGTTGGGAGAAATATATGAAGATTCACTGAGATTTCTGTAGCACAGTACTTTAAATTTTCAAGCTTATAATAAATCTGCACATCAGATTTTATTCCCCTCAATTTTGAAGATAAACCCTAAGGATCTAAGAGAAGTTTGTAATTTTTCCAGGTCACACTGTCAATAAAGAAGTAGAGAATTTAGTCATAATCTTTCCATTACCAGGATATGGAGAAAGCAAATGATGTCACCGCCTTTCCTCGCCTAGTTGGTTCATATTCTAAAATAGTATCATTATTCTTATTTTTAACCCAGCCTTCCATGAGGCAGACATTTCTTCAGTATCATCTTCAGAAGTGAGTGTGACCTTTCTTTGGAAAGTGCTTAAGTCTCCTGTTTTAACCAATGACTTTGGGTTTAGAGCTGTGCTCACAAAAATCTTCCCCTCTTTTCCACAGCATTATTTTGAACCTCGTTTCAGTTTTACATTAACACATCCTCTGGTATTATATATATAAATAAAATAAACTAAATTCAGTGCTTCTTGTGCATTCTGATTGGCCGGACCAGATGGAGTGATTTCTGAACCAGAATTGAAAATCAAAACACAAATGCTTTTTAAAGAGGTTGAAGTTTAGAAGCAACTGTTCAAGGCAGACTTAACTTTAATTCTGAGCTGTCTTGGGTGGTTTTCAGCTGTGTTCAACTGTGGAATACTGGAGCCTCTACTCTTGAACTACTATAAATGCACTTCATGCGGATATGGCCATTGACACAGAAGACAGAATGGTTGAGGCAGAACTGTGGAGTTTTGTGAGAGATTGTGGATGTAATTATCATCATAACTGTGGAGTGACAGCTGTTTGTTTTGCGTTTTGCTTGGGTTTTTAAGAGCCTGTATGCAGACAGCAAGTGATATAAAAGTCTGTTTGCAGAACAGGTTAGGTTCTGGGAAGTCCCTGGAAACCAAGCTGAAGTGAGAAAGACTTACTTATTTCCAAGTGTTCATTGTGAAGGACCAGTCACTCTTTTGCCATTTTATGAACTCTTCAGGTTGTTCCTTGCAGTCACAAAAGCAACTCCTACAAAGCAGACTGTATTGAGGGTATCAGAACTCCATCAGAATAGACAGCTGATTATTTAATAACCAGATTTGTGGGTCCAAAGCTCATAATCTACTTCATTGGTGGCCACTATCAAGAGTTTAGATTAACCAAAACAGATTTCCTCTGTCCCATTGAGCAGAGAAAGAACAATCTAATCTCTACTTCTTAGTAAGGTGAACAGTGTTTCATGATACAGCAAATGTGGACAGGAATGACAGACAGTGTCATACTTTAGAGTGGAAGTAGTGATGATGTGATTGAGGTATAACTTCTGTAGAGGATTTAGATCTAGAAAGATTTGAGGATTTGCTTCTGTATTTGACCAATGCAGTGCTAACTTAAACGAATTATTTACTTATATTCCCTCATCCACAAAATGAGGATAAATCAGTCAGTCTTCATTGTTTGCCTATTCCATATTGTTAAATTTGGCTGATATATAGAAATTATTCATGTTTCCAAAAATCAGCACTTACAAGGTTTTGTGGTCATTTGTAGTCATGCCTAAAGCAGAATAACTCAGGTTGACCTCTTTCTCTCTCTGCCTCTCTCTGTCTCTCTGTCTCTGTCTCTCTGTGTCTGTCTGTCTGTTTCTCTCTCTCTCTCTCTCTCTCTCTCTCTCTCTCTCTCTCTCTCTCTCTCTCTCTCTGTGTGTGTGTGTGTGTGTGTGTGTGTGTGTGTGTGTGTGTTTCAGTATTCTTTTCAGGGTCAACTGAGTATCACATTACAATTTTTTTTGTGCTTTCTGGAATTTTCAGCTATTCAGAATGATCCTCAGCATGGTGCTGAAGTGCTGTTTGGAGTTTTTGAAAGTGAAAAGGAAAGTATGCCTCCCATGTGCTAGATAAACTTTCATTCTCATGTGAGTTGATGACAGATGGCCCTAAGTTCAATATTAATGAGTGAACAATATGGTACAATTAGCAAAGAAAAGAGGAAACTTCTCTATTTTTACATGAAACTACTCTGAAAAATACTAAAATAGTATCTACAGCATGCAATGGAATGTGGGTAAAATGGTAATGTGGCTGAGTTTGTGCTTTCATGAGGGGTTAAAAAATAATCCTAGCCATAAATATCTCTGTTAAGTGTTAGCGAATCTCTTCTCAATTAAAATTATTCTCCCAGATAATAGTTCTGGTAGAACTATCTGATCATTTTCTGATAAAAAAAAAATCTATAAGCCACTAGCACAGGTGAATTTATTGGACTGAATATTCAACATCCAAGAGAGAAGGGCCATTGGAGAATAAGGTAGAGTTGGGGAAGTATCTGGGTCACTGTTCTGTTCTGGAGAGCAATACATTCATGGCGGGTAGTATTGAGAGTAAAAATAGATTGTGGAGTTGGTATATGGGGGGCCAGTTCAGACAACTGCAAGGAAAAGGGGTGCTTCATGTTCCTATTATGGGTTGGGCTGCACGATTCTGGAGGTAAGGAGAGAGGACATAGATTGGCATCAACTTTGAAATGACAAGTTTTCTCAGTTGCTTCAACTCACAAGTTTACTCAGAGTTTCAAAGCTCAAAAGAAATGGCTTCATTAATGCCTTGCAGAATAAAAATTCAGCCCATTTGGCTCAGTCATGAGCATTCTGAATTTGTGCTAAATGCTATTTGTGTTTTCCATCATCAGATTGTATTGTAACCATTAATTAAACAATTACTGAGATTGAAAATGTGACTCTTAGACTGTTAAAGATATAATCACAGGAAACATAATCCTCATTAAGGACTATTAGTCCATGTGTGACAGACTTCATTTTGTCTTATAGAAAACAGAGGTGCAAGTCAGTATTTGTCTAAAGTAAATAGGTTATGACTCATTTATCCTATGAAACATTCTAAAGCTGGAAGAATTAAAGGAGATATGAAGGTGCTATGCCAGCCAAAGACATCTAATGAACCTAGTGTTGCTACGTAGCAACAACATCAGCAGTTCATTTGCTAGAATGAATTATCTAGGTTTTCCACTTTCTCTAAAGGTTCAGGCAGCAATCTTTTTGTGATTGTGTCACTAATTATTAAAACAAACAGAGACTTGAAAATTGGACTTAATAACAAAGATCTAAGATCTGAAAGTTTTAAATATGAGAGAAGCAGATGGAATTATATAGTCAAGACTTCACAGAGTGGGAATGGTCATTACCCAGACAATATTAGCTAGCTGGTCACTGTCTCCATGGAATACATTAGTAAATCTCAAAGGATGTCTACCTGTGGTATGATCAGAATTCCTGGATTGAGTTATGAAAAGGAATCTGCTCATTTTGGCTGGAATTGTTAAAACAGTTTAGTGAAGATATATGTTACTTCTTTAGAAGTTTTTCTTTTGTCTTCTCCCACATGAGCATCCATTTTTCTTGGTCTAGAGATGCAGGAATGGTCCTGTCTGAAGACAGTAGAGCAATTGATGCATTGATGTCTCCATTTTAGTAATATTCATTGCTGTAGTCACTGTACATGCTGGATGCTACATGAGACCACTGCTATTCTAAGATTGAGAGCCTTTATTCTTTTTATAAGAAGTATCTCCTATTAAGAGGTTGGCAATGTGAAAATAACTAGGGCTTTCCCCCTGAGGAATTCTTAAAGCATATCCATTTTCTTTGCCCCTTGTGCATACAAGTTCATTATTGGCAAAAAACAATTTTATGCATATTCACTCACTCATCCCCTGCTCTACCTTCCCCCTCCTTACCTTATTATAACCCATATAGAACGGATACTCAAGGGAGTGATTTTATGAATAAAGATTGTATCCTTTGCTTAAGAGCTTTGGTTTGTGATTATAGATTAAGCTTTCATTTTGAAAGTCAGAGCAATATAGTGCCATAAAAACAGCAATAGCAGCATTATATTAATTACAACATGTAGAAACCCAAGAAAGACTCAAGACAAAAACGGCAGTGGAACGTTAGGTGTCAGGAGCTGTGTTCTAATTATGCTGACACTCATCCTGGTACTCAGCAGTCACCTCCTGGGACCCGAGGGACCTTCTTCTAGTGTTACACACCACTCTGTATCTGTTATCATTTCTTTTATACACTTTAGTTATTTGAGATCCCATTGCTTTTGGACTTCCCACTCTATTTAGACACTTTAAAGTTTGAACACACACACACACACACACACACACACACACACACACATATATATATGCATGCATGTATGTATATCTTTTTAAAAATTACGTGTAAACCTGTGTGCTTGAGTGTGGCTATATACATGTGAGTGTAGGTGCCCATGGAGGTCAGAAAAAGATGCCAGATCCCCTAGAGCTGGAGTTACAGACAGTGGTTGAGCTGCCCAATGCCAGTGCTGGAAAACAAACCCAGGTCCTCTGTAAGAGCAGGGTGTGCTGTTAACTACTGAGATGTCCCTCCAGTCTCTTTCCTTCCTTTTTTTATAAAGTGTGTGTGTGGAGGGGGGATAAAGGGATGCAGAGAGACAGAGAGACAGAAGAGAAAGAGAGAATTTCATATTCATGTGTTTTCATGGAAACACATATGCCTGTGTATGCAGAGGTCAGAAGAGAACAGAGTGCCCATACTCAAGTCTTTTTCCATGCACAACAAGCTTGTCTTCCATGTAACCTCTCCATTCCATCTTTTATTTTATTTTATTTTATTTTATTTTATTTTATTTTATTTTATTTTATTTTATTTTATTATTGTTTGAAGCATGGTTTCTCTCTAAATCTCAGTCTGGCTTTGAACTGATGGTCTTCCTTCTCCATTCTCTCAAGTGTTACGGTAACAGGTGAGTACTACAATGCCTGTGTGTCTTTCAGTCTTGCCTTTTTACTGAGCTGAGTTGTTCCTCACAGTCTCTATCACCTTGTGACACATATGTGATTAGTATATTACTATATTGCATACTAGCATGCAAATGTCATGAAATGAAGAGACTTTTGAAGCTGACTACTGAGTCTACAGTAAGACTGCCCAAGATATTACATCCATATTAAACATTTATGGAGTATATAATGTATAATGAATTGGTCAAAGATTCAGATTTGTGAGAAAGGTAAATATCTGGGTTGATGTCTAGGTGGATCCACTGTAGTATCTTACCATAAGAATGGATCTGGCTGACTTAGGTGGGGGTGGGTAAGAGGATCCATCACTGTTGCTACTATTACTCTGAAGACCATAGTTGCACAGTTCCCAGAAATAAGTAACTTCATGGTCATAAGAGAGAGGCCTACAGGCATGGAGTACATGAGGAAAAGGTCTACACATGTCTGTGACTCTTCCTAGCTTGTCTGCATCATTTGACCCTAGCCCCCCTTTCCTTTACAGCCACATCCTGACCACTTCTTAAAATATGCTCCTGAATAACTAACATCTCATAATTGCAGTCATCCTTCAAATCTGGAGGTAGAAGCACTTTCCATGAGATGTAATAGTGTTTGATAGAGGTAGAGGCAGAGGAGTCATAGAACAGTGAAGCACATATGATAAAATGTATTTGGGAAACTGGATGAGGAGCTATGGAGCTTCTTTATAGTAAAATTCACAATATTGTGAAAATCTGAAATTATTCCTAGATGAAAAAGGCAAGACAACAACCCCAGACTCCATCACTTCCACCAGCCTTCTCATTTCTACAGTCAACTGGTTCTCCATCTCTTGCTTAAGGTTTGCCCTCTACCCCATCACCTCATTTCCATTTCCTAGGTTTCTGTGTCCCTTGCTTTCATCTCTTATCTAGAATGTTGCAACCAGGACTCTTGAGGCAGTTACTGCTGTGTGCTGTCACCTCACATGGCTTGACTGCTTGGCCTGAAGGACAGCTCAGAAGCCTGGTCTGTTCCCTTGATGCTATAGCCATACTCAGTCTGAGATTTCACAGCTACACATAATCATCCCAAAATAAGCTTGTTAGACTTGTTCCTCTGGGTTCATCCCACTTACTCCCCCGGTGTATATGTGTGTGTTTGTGTGTGTTTGTGTGTGTGTGTGTTGTATGCATGTGTGTGTTCAGGTATGTGGGTATGTGCATAGGTCAGAGGTGGCTATTCTCTTCAGTCACTCCATGCCTTGTGTTTCGAAACAGTTTCTCTCCCAACTTGGAACTCATCAGTCTGGACAGACTATCTGGCCAAGGATCTATCTGTCTTTACCCACTCATTGCTGGAGTTCAAGACACATATCACATGGTTGCTGGAAATCCAAACCTAGATCTTTATGCATACATGGTAGGCACTGTGCTGAAACAACCAGTCCCCCAGCCCTGGAATGCTCATTTCTTTCCCTCTTCTTTGACTTTTCTCCACATCTTCTCTTTGAAGGGTTACTCTAGGTGCAGCCTACTTTGGAGACCTCCTCTGATCCCCCAGCCAGTAACACCTTTCTTATGAGGGTTGAAAGTGCCCAACACTGTGATTTCTGTGATCTGCCCTATGTTATTGAGTTTGTATCCCTGGCTTCACCTGGAGGCTTCTGCAAGGATTTTCAGAATAAGAAGCATGTTTTGTTCAATTTTATATTTCTGCAACCTCACACATCTCCACAGCCTGACATGTAAATGTTTGCCGAATTGAGCCGATTTGGCTTTACATTTTGTTATCACCACCTTAATGGTTGATCCCATAGAGGCATTGTCTGTCACACTCTCTTATCTGAATCATTCACTTTTACCATAACTTTCCAAAGACTCAATCAGTTACATTCTTCTTTATTAGTATTCTGAATATAAGAGATGACTCAGTGCTTTGGCCTTTCCAAAATAAATAAATAAATAAATGAAATAAAATAAAATATGGAGGTTCTCTGTCAGTGAGCAGTTATTTTCAGAGTGATTTAGAAAGGTTTGGAAATAACTTTTTTCCTTGTATCTTTAAGCAGAGGTTCTTATATAGATTTCTGTCATTAAAATGCCTTCTGCAAAGTATTGTTAGGAGTCTATGTTTCTATGTAAACAAAGCACAGTAAAGGACTGGCTAATTTCAAATCTTAAGGAAAACCTTATATTAAGGCTTAGTTAGTCAATTCAGTGTGTTGTTTTTGCTGTAATTCACATGACTTGTTTTTGGCACACATGTCAAACCCTGTTCTCAGATGCAGAGGTATGCCTGCTGATAGAATGTGTACTTATTTAGTGTCAGGAAAAAAGACGATAATTTCTAGAATCTTGTCATCGATATTATTAGCATGACTTTCTGCTCCATGAAATATGTCGAACTATATTCATTTAAAGAGATTCAAAGCAGTTTGACAGAGTAGTTGTTGATGACTGTACTCTCTGATTAAGAGCTGTGATATTTAAAAAATAAAATGTCTTTGAATGTTGCTCTAGACCAGCAAGTCTCAACCTGTGGTTGGTGACCCATTTGGGGGTTGCATATCAGATATGCGACATGCGATATTTACAGTATTATTTATAACAGTAGCCAATTAGAGTTGTGAAGTAGTAGCTAAATAAATTTATAGTTGGGGTCTCCAAAACATGTGGAACTGTACTAAATGGTCCCAGCATTAGGAAAGTTGAGTATGACTGGTCTAGATACACATGACATAGTTTGATTTTGTGAATTCTTACTCCGTGCCGGCTTGAGGCAGGAATTCCTCCATTTTCCTTCCTCTGTCACAGTAACATACTTTCTGATGCCCAATCTTGATGGACAGAACACATCAGTGATTAAGACGTGCTGAGATACTAAGAGACAATTTGTCTTTTACACTCCTTCCTTCAGCTTCTGTTTCTTTTGAAATTATTGATGATATTTTTCTAACATGTATCTGATCTGGGTATTAAATTTCAGGAGAAATCAACTTTATTATGTTTATTTTATATCAAGAAACCCAAGATTTATTTTTACCAGTCTTTTAATCTAGTTTAATTTTTAGACTACCAAACAGTACTTCAGTCAATTTCACTTTTGGATTCATCAGAGATAACTGCATTCCTGTATGTTTTAAACTACTCATGAGTCTGGCCCTCTTTTGATGGATTCCAAATTCTTTTTAACTAGTCCCTGTTCACACTCCAGTTCTTACTCTCAAGTGAGTCCATTGTTTCTTGCTCCTATGTGTTGCCTTACAGAAGGGGTCAGCAGAGCTCTATCAATAGGGCAACTGAGATATTTAGCCAAGTTCCTACCTAGGAACCAAGATAACTGCAGATGAGCCCTGCTTGTATACTTCACAGGTGTGTAGCTGCTGTTGACATCTGCACTGGATTCCCTCAGTCTTGGAGACTCTTGCATACAAGTCCTACAATTGTCCAGAGACCTCTCAAGGATCCTTTGGATCTTAAACAGAGTCTAAGACAGCCACCTTGACTATGTCCCAAAAGTCAATTCCTCATGCTTCCTTCTAATCGCTCTCTTATGGCTAACTTGTTCTCTCCCCTTCTAATCAGAAATTATACAAAACTATGCATTATTATCACACACACACACACACACACACCCCATAATGTTCTCTTGCTCTGCTCCCTTCTCAGGCTTTGCTCTTCATAGTAGAGGCTAATAAATCATTCTTATGTATTATATCTTTACTAGATTTATTGATTTGTAGATATTTAAGACAGCTTCATTTTCTAAAAGTAGCTTGCCCTGGTCACAGACAAATCCTTCTCTAAGATCTGTGCTTACCTGCTTTCCAGTGGAGCTAAGCCTTATCACCAAATCATTGTAGCAGTGTCTACCTTCTGACATTCCTGTTTATACCAGGAGGACCACTGTTCTTCTAGCCTCAAATCTCAGAGTCACCTTTGATTCTCTTTTTTTTTTCTAGACTCACATCTAGTCATTCACTAAATATGGTTTTAAGTGTGCAATAAAAAGAACACCAACAAAGATATTGGGGTCACATGCTCCAATTTAGCCTTCACTTCTAACCGACTAGGGCTCTATGTGGGGCCCAAGTTTATCTACCCACCTCCTTGTTTTCTTTTTGTCTTGATCGTAGGTTCCCAGGCTCTGCCTTCTGCCCCTGGTTATCCATCCTGCCACATAAATCAGAACATTCTCATAATACAGAGAGAAATGAGATTTTAGTGTGGGCAGCGCCTACACTAGACACTGTATTCTCAGTACAAGCCACAGCCTCAGTTTCAATGGTAATCATTCTGAATCCCAACATACGGCATGGTAAAACCCAAAGTCTCTACAAAAGAAATTACAAGTTCTCTATTATATTTAAAGATGAGAAACCATTGCAACCTGCTGAGCTCCCAGCTGAACAGGGAATCACTTAGATTGTATACAAAGTTTGGATTTGTTGCTTCTAGTTTTCCATGCACTGTAGGACTGAGTGTTCCACGGCATACTTCTGTGTTGTTTTCTGTATGCTTGATTTGGGGACTGAAATATCGATGGCAGGGTTACTCCCCTTCTTGGTCAGGCATAAGCTTTTTTGTTCATATAAATATATTACAAAACTGTTAGGGGGTCATGAGTGTCTATATTCACTGAGCTTATTATCAAAGTACATCAGATGAGAGGAAACTATATATTAATAATATACAACTTAATACATATGTAGAACTAGATGAACACATATACTTACATACTTATATAGAACTTCATCCATAATGTAGCACTTTCTAAGTTCTAAAATTAATGAGTTGTGAGAGACTTAACAAGATGTATGGGTTTTTGTATAGATCAGTTATTCCTGTTCATTTGGTTTTGCTGAACACCAGTATTGATATATTTTCAATTCTTTTTTTTTCTAAAAAAATGTGGATGATATGACTTATTCTGCTTAAATTATATTTAAATAGAAGACTTTACTAAAGTGTGTTTCTGTTGCTGGCAGAACAATAAGATGTGCCTTGCTCTCTGTAGTGATCTCATTTTGAAACTGAGTATTCAAAATGACTTCTTTAAAACACACTGAATATAAAATTGCAGCTTCGATTGGCCAGCTGCTTGGAAATATGTATGGATTGTAACTCACCAACGCATGCTGAGGCTACACAAACGCCTTCGTGTGTCTGTGCACTAGTTGAACACGTAAAGCTGATTGGCTAATAGTCAAATAAAAGGTCTTTGGAGATTAAATATATTGAGCATTCCTATTTATTCCAGTGACTTTAGAGTTGAAAACCCATCTCATATTATATAGTAACCATCTTGGAAAACTCACAAGTTGGCTGCCAGACATTTGAGCTGATTTTCTCTTGTTTGATTTCTAAGCATTTGCATTAGGAATTTGCTGTCTTATTTTACACATACACACAAACACTCACACACTTTTAGAAATCTCAATATAATAAATATATAAAATATTCAAGTTGAAGCAAGAATACCTGATTTTTTATTATCCTAATACCACTAGTGTCTAACCTTTAAGAATTTGCAGTCTTAAGGTTCTATATAATGATTTATTAATTATAGTGTATTGGGATAGGTTTAATAAAAATTGAATAAAAATGTGTAGTTTCATAGTCAAAGGATGATAATAAGACTTAAATAAATGAAACCACTACTCAATTGATACCATGCAAATGAAAATAGAAGTTGTCTTCAAATTAATATATATTTTGTTTAGATAAATTACAGTGTTATTTTAGTTTGTCAGATCTCAAAAAAAAATTAAAGTGTGCAATTATTTTAAGTGTTCAAAGAAAAGATGGATGGAAAGAGAGTAATTCAATCAGATATTAAAGTTTGCTCTGAGATTGTGATAATTAAAGTGTGATATTAATTCAAGCATAGTCCACAGTTCTTGTTAAATTCTACTCTAGTGATGCAAGCTTGTCCTTCATTTCATTCCCTTGCCTCTCCTGCTTGCTTTTTTATTTCTCCCCATTTCCCAGACCTCTCTATTCTTCTTCCCCACCACTGATGTATCTCATCATGAATATTCTATCTTCTGTCATCGTTTCTTCTTAAAGGCATACATAATAAAATTATCTGCTTCTAATCCATAGCACCGATGTAGATTTCAGGCATGGTTTTTCCCTTTTTGTGTCCATACAGTATTCTAATGCTCTGGTCGATTTCAGGCATGTTTTTTCCCTTTTTGTTTCTGTACAGTGTTCTAATGCTCTGGTCGTGCTGATGTTTTCCTTTGAATTTCACAAACTGTCTTCTCTTTGCTAAACTTCAGTGGAAGAATGTGAGTGTCACAGTGAATCTGTTCAAGTTATGTCTTACTGTTGGCTCCTCCCACAACAATGGAAACTTGATGACCTATTAAAACAAATTTCAGTGGCAAAAGAAGAGCCAGGGTGCAAACTCAGAACAATGGGACTTCTTTGACAGGATAAGATCTGGAAGGTTTGCTCTGTTGATTACTAGAAATCTGCCTTTCTTAGCCAACCAGGTATGAATTATGGCTGGCTGAGTTCTGTTGAATCACTGAAAGAACTTATCTTCCCAGTAATCTAATTTTAGTTTTCAAAGACAAATGTAATTATTAATGCATTAACATCAGGAAATATCAGTTAACAATTATTGTATTTTCTATCTTTTAAAGAATTTTGTTTTTATTTATTTTAAGTGTGTGTGTGCATATGAATGCACATGTTCACAGAGGTCAGAGGAGTCAAGATTGCCTTGGAGTTACTGACAGTTATGCACTAATTAGAATAGGAGCTAAGAATTAAACTGAGGTCCTCTGCAAGAATAGTATGGACTCTTAGTCACAGAACTTTCTCTAGCCCCTATTTTTATTAAAAATTTCATTTCATTTTCATTATTCTTTTAAAATTTTTATTAAAATTTATTATTACTGCATGTTTATAAGCACTGTTCATAGGCATATGCATGTGTGTATTGTGTATGTGTGCAAATATGTGTGCCACAGCTCACATGGATATCAGAAGACAACTTTTGGGAGTCAATTTCCTCTGCACCGTGGGCTCCAGGAGTAGAACTTAGATTTTCGGTCTTGCACTGCAAGTGTCTTCACCCACAGTCATCTTTCTTACCAAGTCACAGTTACCGAGAAGAGATGAGGGATGGCTCTTGAGGAAGCAAGCACCTTCTTTTTGGTTTCTAGAAGAGCAGTAAGAAGACAATATACTCCTACTGTACAGCTATGGAAAATGAACTTTCAAGAAGCCAAGAGAGTGAGTGTCTAACATTCTGTCATACCAAGAGTCTACCTGTGAACTCAGAGGTGACTATTCTGTGACGAGATTGTAATTACAGACATTCTCATTGAAGTCATTTGATTTTTCCTTGACCCAAATCTCTTTAACATCATCCTGGTGGTCCTTTCAGTTTCACATAAAGCTTCCCACTGGCAGGGTGTGTTTTGTATCTTCTGTGACATGACACTCATCCACGAGCTGCCGCGAATCAGTTGTCCGGCATTTGAATTCCATTTTCATAGTTGTGGGAAGACAAAGCAACCTTTCAAATAATTTTCCTGAGATTATTCCTTTGAATAATCATGTCTCTCCCATCTCCAGACACCCCTGACTAAGGCTATTTGCACATGTGGAACAGTCACAGAGGAAGAAGCAAGGTTGCTGGCAGTTTAGAGGGTCTATGAGCACTGTGGATCCTATAGGCTAATAGTGATCAATGCTTCTGCTTGGAAAACCTCTGAGGGATTTGGAGAGGAACACTGAAGGGATATACAGCTTGTCTACAGTCTGCAAATGGGAGTCTCAGAAGCCCGTCATTGTGATTACAGAATCTTGCATTCTGTTTAAGGTCCTAGGATCTTACTATGGACTTTGTATATGCTAACAAGTTTTCTTTTCTTTTTATTTTATTTTTTGACTTCTTTTTTTAAATTACATATTTTGTTTATTTATATTTCAAATGATATCTCCTTTCCTGGTTTCCTCTCAAAAAAAAAAAAAAAACGAAAAAACAAAAAAACTGTTCCCTCTCCCCATAGCCCTGCTCACCAACCAACCTTCTCCCGCTTCCTGGCCCTGGCATTACCTGTGAAGGGGCATAAAGCCTTCACAGGACAAAGGGCCTCTCCTCCCATTGATGACCGACTAGGTCATCCTCTGCTATACATATGCTGCTGGAGTCATGAGTCCCACCATGTGTACTCTTTGGTTGGTGGTTTAGTCCCTGGGAGCTCTGAGGGTACTAGTTAGTTCATATTGTTGTTCGTCCTAAGGGGATGCAAACCCTTCAGCTCTTTGGGCCCTTTCTCTAGCTCCTTCATTGGGGACCCTGTGCTCAGTCCAATGGATGGTTGTGAGCCTCTATTTCTGTATTAGTAGGGCACTGTCAGAGCCTCTCAGGAGACAGTTATATCAGGCTCCTGTCAGCCAGAACTTGCTGGCATCCACAATATTGTCTGGGTTTGATGATTGAATCTGGGAAGGATTCCCAGGTGGAGCAGTCTCTGGATTGTCCTTCCTTCAGTCTCTGCTCCATAGTTTGTCTCTGCAACTCCTTCCATGGGTATTTTGTTCCCCTTTCTAAGGAGGAATGAAATATCCACACTGTGGTCTTCCTTCTACTTGAGAATAATGTGGTCTGTGAATTGTATTTTGGGTATTTTGAGCTTCTGGGCTAATATCCACTTCTCAGAGAGTGCATGTCATGTATGTTCTTTTGTGATTGGGTTACCTCATTCAGGATGATATTCCCCAGATTCATCCGTTTCCCTAAGGATTTCATAAAGTCATTGTTTTCAATAGCTGAGTAGTACTCCATTGTGTAGAGGTACCACATTTTCTGTATCCATTCCTCTGTTGAGGGACACCTGGGTTATTTCCAGTTTCTGGCTATTATAAATAAGCTGCTATGAACATTGTGGAGCATGTGTCCTTATTACACGTTGGAGCATTGTCTAGATATATGCCCAGGAGTGGTATAGCTGGGTCCTTTGGTAGTACTATGTCCAATTTCCTGAGGAATCACCAAACTGATTTTCAGAGTGGTTGTACCAGTTTGCAATACTACCAGCAATGAAGGAGTGTTTCTCTTTCTCCACAGCCTCTCCAGCATCTGCTGTCACCTGAGTTTTTTATCCTAACCAATCTGACTAGTATGAGGTGGAATCTCAGGGTTGTTTTGATTTGCATTTCCCTGATGATTAAGGATGTTGAACATTTC
>NW_022196897.1:886900-897519 GCF_008632895.1 Mastomys coucha | reverse complement strand
TCTTTGTTTAGCTCTGTACCCCATTTTTAATAGGATTATTTGATTCTCTGGAGTCTAACTTCTTGAGTCCTTTGCATATATTGGATATTAACCCTCTATCAGATATAGGGTTGGTAAAGATCTTTTCCCAATCTGTTGGTTGCCATTTTGTCCTATTGACAGTGTCCTTTGCCTTACAGAAGCTTTGCAATTTTATGCGGTCCCATTTGTCAATTCTTGATCTTAGAGCATAAGCTATTGTGTTCTGTTCAGGAAATGTTCCCCTGTGCCCATGTGCTGGGGGCTTTTCCCCACTTTCTTTTCTATTAGTTTCCGTGCATCTGGTTTTATCTGGTGGTTGATCCACTTGGACTTGAGCGTTGTACAAGGAGATAGGAATGGATCAATTTTCATTCTTCTACATGCTGACTGCCAGTTGAGCCAGCACCATATGTTGAAATTGCTGTTTTTTTTTTCAACTGGATGGTTTTTAGCTCCTTCATCAAAGATCAAGTGACCATAGGTGTGTGGGTTCATTTCTGGAACTTCAATTCTATTCCATTGATCCACCTGCCTGTCACTGTACCAATACCATGCATTTTTTAATCACAATTTCTCTCTAGTACAGCTTAAGGTCAGGGATTGTGATTCCACCAGATGCTCTTTTATCGTTGAGAATTGTTTTTGCTATCCTAGGTTTTTTGTTATTCCAGATGAATTTGCAAATTGCTCTTTCCAAGTCTGTGAAGAATTGGTTTGGAATTTTGATGGGCATTGCATTGAATATGTAGATTGCTTTTGGCAAGATGGCCATTTTTATGGTATTAATCCTGCTAATCCATGAGCATGGGAGATCTTTCCATCTTCTGAAATCTTCTTCAATTACCTTCTTCAGAGACTTGAAGTTCTTGTCATAGAGATCTTTCACTTGCTTAGTTAGAGTCACACCAAGGTATTTTATATTATGTATGACTAATGTGCTGATCTGTTTGTTTCATGACTGGAGTTAAGGGTACTTCCTTTACCCAATCATGCTTCTCTGTAGCATCCCTTTTTAATCTTCAGCAATTTTAAAGATTCACAATACATGTTCACATTATTAGTGAAAGTCCATTTGCTACAATAAGCCTCCTATGTCTTAAATATTTTAAAGTACACAAAGACATTCAACACAAAAAGTCAGGACGCTTGTCTGGTCAGATCTTCAATATCAAACCTTTCAGAGAAATTGCATCTAGTCAGTGACTTTATGATTTTTAAAGAAGCAGGCAGTTCCTTGAGGGTTGATGTCAGGTCTGATAACTCCTGTTCCCAAAGTTGGAGCTACTTCTGTAATCAGAACATGTTATTAAATAAACTAGAATATTCTAACCTATTATGTGTAATAATATTTGAACTACAGCTGTAGAGTTTTATTTTCCTGGGTGATAAATGAACAATTTGTTCTCAGAAACACTAGTTAAATTATGTGTTGGCAGGAAAAAGAGAGAAAGTAGATGCATCAGAGGATAGGGCTGCTTGAGAAAAAAGGATGTCAGTAGAGAGGTAAATCTGAGCAGGAATGAAGGACCTATAAGACTCCATGGTAGGATATTAAACATAACTGATTGACAGAGGAAAGGGCAATGAAAAACATGGTAACAGCCACATGTGTGGGGCATGAATGGGGACAGAAAGACAAGGGCAAAAGGGGGTATTACAGTGAAATGATTAATGGAATCTGAGTAAGACACAACACACCCAACATATGAGAAAGGTTTGTGGCATGAAGAGGTGTCAAAGAGATAGAGATCACGTTGAAGTAGAAATCTGTGGCTTAGGCAACAGGACAAAGACTCGACCTACATACAAGGAAAACTAAGAAACCAGGACTGTGGAGATGGCCGGGTGAGTAAGATGCCTTTCTGCACAAGGATGAGAACCTAAGTTCTAATCTCAGCAACATTGTAAAAGACAGACTTGTTTTCATATGCCTATAACACATGCTGCTGTGGGTAGAGAGAGGAGGCAGGTTGTTAGCCTACCTCCAGGTTCAGTGAGAGACTCTGCCTACCTCAGAAATGAGGTAGAGAATGAAGTGGACATCAGACATACTCCTTTGGCCAGTATGTATGCATAGGCACCTGTGCACATAGTTAAGCACACACATATATGTATACACTTTTACACACATATACATAGAGAGGTAACCAAGGAATGGAAAAGAAGATTTCTTACATGAATGACAAAGTACAAAAAAGAATTGACCAGTGTTTGTTAATGAAGATGTACACACAAGTAACATAATACTGGCAATTCAGTTTACATTCAGGAATATATACGTATACATATATGTATACATATGTATATAACACTAATTAATGAGAAACATGCATCTAGAGTCCAGCCAAAGCCTTCTCAGACATAGCCCATTGTCCTCAGAGTCTGACAGAGGCTTTTGACAGCTAACCCATTGCCAGTGCCTTGGAGATCAACCAAAGAAGGTTTTTCTTTAGGACTGTGTAGACATGGAAGAGGGATAAAGCTCAGTGTGACAGTACTTGGCTTGCTTCAATTTCTAGTATCAGAGGATAAAAAAGATTATCTAGATCAGAAAAAAATCTTGTGTGTGTCTTATTTTTACATTGAAAAAGTATTACATCACCCCCTTTCTTCCTCCACCCCCTCCCGTATACCTCACTCTCAAGCTCATGGTCTCCTTTTAATTGTCATTGCTATATGTAGTGTGTGTGTGTGTGTGTGTGTGTGTGTGTGTGTATGTTTATGCATATATGTTTACATAGACACAACTTGTTGAGTTGTTTTTATCATTTGTATATATGGTTCCAGCGTTGACCACTTTTCATTGGACAACCAATAAGAAGCCTCATCTCTGAGAGAGGCTAACTTTGCTCCCAGCAGTCATGAGTTACCTGTAGTTCTTTGTCTAGGGTGAGACTCAACAAAATTCTCTCTTTGGTGCTAACAGGTCCAATGATACTGCTATTGTTCTGGTTTTAAGTAGCCATTTCTTGGAGAGATGGTTTCCATGTGCCATAGATGTAGAAGCTGTGATATAGATCTATCCGTGGAGACTGGAATCCCTACAGCCTCCTGATCTCTATGCTGAGTCCAGTTTGTGATTTTCTGTGAGCTCTCCATTCTCTGCAAAGAGAGACATCTTTGAAGGGGGTTGGAAGCCACACTTATCAGTAGGTATAGTGACAAGATTTAGAATGTAGTTAGGAATTATGATGGTCTAGCAAAGTGGTGGTAATTGATTCTCTTTAGAAAAATATTTTCAAAGGTAAACACTCACATCTACTATCTAAACTTACAGCTTCATCTCTCATCTACGTTTCCTTTGTACCCCTTTTCTCATTTTTAATAACCCTTTCCCAGGAGAGTTTTCTCAAAGCATCTTTTGTAATGCATGACTTTCTTCCTTGCTCCAATTGTTTATGAAAATGAACAGTCCTCTGAGAAGTCTAGAAGGCACTCCCCAGTCTCCTCACCACAGCAGTGGAACTGTACTTTGACCCCAGATGCCTTTCTCCATTTCCCTTCCACTCTGCATATAGACGTGTGACAGTCCAGTGCGTTCCACTTTCTCCTCACGTCTGCCTGGGACATTTTAGCTGTGTGGAAATTACGAAAATTAACATTCCACTGCTAAATCATAGAACATTGGAGCTGAGGAGGGATTTTAGAGGCCACCTAGGCTAGCTCACGAGAAGTCATTTGTTAACAGCACCAAGGGACTCATTCACAACTGGGATTATAAACAATTAGGGCCTCTTAAAATGATTTCATAGCAAGAAAAATTATAGGATTCCCCCAAGGAAGGAAATGAAGCTAAGTGCACTAATTTGGACAGCTGCTTAAATAGCATCTCCAACACAGGCTGATGCGAATGCAGGGCTCTCCTGACTCAATACAGTCGATGGGACTTCAGATCAAATGGGATGTTTATTAAGTGCACTATCACAATTAAGATATGCTTAAGGTACACGAGAGCCAAATATGTTTCAGAAATATGAGGGGCACTCATTGCAGCTAGCACTGACAGCCAAAGACGTTTCTCTTCTGAATCTGTGGTTTAATAGATTTGGTGCTCCAAATGAGAAGCTCCATCGCGGGAGATAGCAGTCCGTTGGTGTGGGGCATACAGAGTTCTGGCATAAGATAGTCCCTACTGTGCTGTGCTCAAGTCAACAACCAAACCTGTCTCATATAAATTTATTGGGCAGTATTCTGGGATCTTCTACTGTACTTAAGTTCCACACTGACAAGGTTAGGATTGAAATGAGGCCTGTCTGAAAGTACCCCAGGCATGAGAGATGGAGAAGAGCTGCATTCAGAAGCCTCGGCTTACATAACCTTTGTAAACTCTGACCAGAAAGACAGAGGACAGTTGTCCCTTCTAGGGCATTTCTGGAAATATGTGATATAAGCTGTTAAAATGGTAAGAGGCACTGCAGGTATTTAATGGGTAGAAGAAAGTCTTAGTCAGTTGTATTCTGTTTCCAGCATATTTATAGTATTTTGCTTAACGTATAATGATTTTCTGTAAGTCCAATTAAGATATGATTGAATGTTGGCTTTCGGAGGATAGCCTGTAGTCCATGACAGTGGGACTCACGTATCTGAGCCACGAGAACATGTTGCCTGAAGCCCTGTATAGGCTAGAGTTACAGCAAGTCTATTTGTGAAGGCAAGAGTTTTATTATATCTTCTGCTGTAATCAGATCTGAGTATTCTGTGCATTATATCATAATGTGTTGATTTTCTTTTATCTCTTAATTATTTTACAGCTAGGGGTCTTGTATTGATTTTTTCAGGTCACGCACACACACACACACACACACACACACACACACACATATTCTCAGTGAATTGATTTCAGGACAGATGAGGGGATATAAAATATTTATTATAGAAAGCAAGCACACAGTCTGATAGGAATGAGGTGGAAAGAACATGAGCTTTTAGATGAGGATGAAATTCCAGATTCATCTGTGTTACTTAACAGTTTGTCAAACTACCTTTCCTTATGTGTAAATCAGGAATAAGAGCAACTCTCAATAGCCACTGTGAAGGCCCCCTCATACAGAAATGATTTGTCATACGCATTCTAGCTTCATTCATTCATCTGACAAAAACTTATTGATCACTTAGTTTGAGCAAGCAGCAAACATTAATTAATTTAGAATCCAGTACTCAAATCAGTAAAGTAAAAAAAAAAAAAATAGTAATAGAGGTTTGACTTCTAGGAAGTTACCTTCATAATATTTTTCTATCGCATTTATTGTTCTACCCACTTTCTATAATATCCAATTAAAAGTATGTGACAGTTTGTCTGCATGAATACAGGCTTCTGAAGTGGGTGCCATTCCCGAGAACTGGATCTTGTAGTACCAGAAGGCACTAGGCAAGCTTCCAAGGGAAGAGGAATAGTTGGTAGCTCTACCTAGTTTCAAAGCCCACAAACCACAACAATGATTTGACCTCCCTAGTGGTACAGTAGCAACACTTTCATCCTGGGGATAAGCAGCAGCTGTCTGACTGGGCTTAAGAGCTGCTCAGCAGGAAGGAATTCAAGCCTGGTACTGTAACCCTAGCCAACTACCTATGGCTAGTGAGATCATGGAGCAGAATGGAGAATCTACAACTACCAGTTTCTAAACCAGTATAATTGTTGACCGTATTTTAAATACTTATCTTTATATCCACAGATAAGGGTGGCTTTAACTCCACTCCAGAGAAGATTCTTCTTATGCACCAGTGAAGGAGACCATTACAGAGATCCACAAGTACTCAAAATGCAGAGACAAAGGAACTGTGGTGTTTATTCCTGGTTGTCAACTTGACCACATCTGGAATGCACTACAATCCAGAAAAGGAGAACACACCTGTGATCCAGATGTTGAAGATGGAAGACACAGGCTTCTGAACCAGATCTTGACATGAGATAACACATGCTTTCGATTTAGAGCTTGAGACATAGTGGGCATGAAAAGTTTAGGTCCAGGCAAGGTAGTACATATCTTTAATTCTAGGAGACTGAGGCACGCAGATCTTTGAGTTAAAGGCCAGCCTGGAACAGAGCAAGCACCAAATCCAGGCTTGGTGGTACACACCTATTCCAACAAGGCCATATGTCCTCATAGTGCAACTCCCTGGGCTATGCATATTCAAACCACTGCATGTGGTCTACTCAACCCCAACTGACACATCTATAAAGCAATCCTTACAGCCAAGTTGGGCACAATCATGGAAGATGGGGTGGAGAGATTTTATGAGCCAGAGATGCAGGATGTCTGTTAGATAGTGGCCCTTAGACAGAACATAGAGAATGCATCCAGGAAAGCTCAATGATATGGTTGCCTGGCCAAGAGCAGCAAAATTTCCCCCAGCCCTACGAAATTCAAATGTGGCTCCATTTTGAATTATTTTATTTTCATTAAGACAGATTGCATACTGTATGTGTATGTATGTGTGTTTCTGTGTAGGTGTGTGTAAGTGTGCTCACATGTGTATGTATAAGTATGTACATGTATGTATGTGCATGTTCAATTTTATGATGTTTCTTTCAGAACTTTTAAGATTGTAGGTATCATAAAGAAGGATATCTTTTACATATATATGTAAAAATTATGTATATGTATACACACACACACATAAAATTCTTCTTTTTGCCATTAGTATTTGCTCTCCATGAAGTTGTATGCAGGATTCCACATTTCAATAGCATCATTATGTATGCTTTCTTCTTTGCATATTTTCTTGATGGTGAAGAAATTCCCATATTAATACCACTATCTTGAATACATCATGACAATGTATGTTGGGCCTTAAAACATCCTTAACATTATTGAGTTTCTGTTTAAATTTCTTGGCAAAAGACCATTACAGCTGCTTTAGCAGAAAGAGAGATATTCATTTGTTTGAAATTTCCTGTTTTAGAATCTTCTCCACTTTGCATGAGAACTATGAAACAAAGATCCTCCTCCAAATCTTACAGCATTTATGACTTTTACATGAAGTTACAATAATAAATATACAATTGCAAATATATAAGTAAATGTATACACATGTAGATAGATCTGGTTTGTATTGGTCTATACATAATGCTTTTTCAAAATGCTTATTTAATATATGAATGCATTCCTCTTTATTTTTTTTTTACTTTTTTCTTTACTTACATTTCAAACATTTTACCCTTTCCAGGTCTCCCCTTCAGATCCTATCCCTCCTCCCCCTGCCTCTATGAAGTTGCTCTCCCACTTACCCACCCACTCACTCCTGAACTCCCACCCTAGCATTCCTCCTACACCGGGGCTTTGAACACCCTCAGGCCCAAGGGCCTCTCCTCCCACTGATGTCCAACAAGGCAATCTTCTGTCACAGATATATCCAGTGCCATTGGTCACTCCATGTGTATTCTTTGGTTGGTGGTCCAGATCCCAGGAGCTCTGGGGGATTCTAGCCTGTTGACACTGTTGCTCTGTCCATAGAGCTGCAAACCCCCTCAGCTCCTTCAGTCCTTTCTGCATCTTCCCAAGCTCAGTCCAACGGTTGGTTGAGAGCTTCTTCCTCTGTGTTTGTCAGGCTTTGGCAGAACCTCTCAGGAGACAGCCATATCAGGCTTCTATCAGCAAGCACTTCCCAACATCCTCAATAATGTCTGGGTTTGGTAACTGTATATGGGATGGATCCTCAGGTGGGACAGTCTCTGGATGGCCTTTGTTCAATCTCTACTCCACACTTTGTCTCCATATTTCCTTGTGTGAGTATTTTGTTCACTCTTCTAAAAGCACTGAAGCATTCACATTTTGGTCTTCCTTCTTCTTAGGCTTCATATGGTCTGAGAATCTTGGGTATTCTGAACATTTGGGCTAATATCCACTTATCAGTGAGCACATATTGTGTTTGTTCCTTTCTGACTGGGTTACCTCACTCAGGATGATATTCTCAAGTTCTATCCATTTGCCTGCAAATTTCATGAATTCATTGTTTTTAATAGCCGAGTAGTACTCCTTTGTGTAGATGTACCACAGTTTCTGTATCCATTCCTCTGTTGAGGGACATTTGGGTTGCTTCCAGTTTTTGGCTATCATAAATATGGCTGCTATGAACATAGTGGAGCAGTGTCCTTATTACATGTTGGAACATCTGCTGGGTATATACCCAAGAATGCTATAGCTGGGTCCTCAGTACTATGCACAATTTTCTGAGGAACAACCAGACTGTTTTCCAGAGTGGTTGTGCCAGCTTGCAGTCCCACCAGCAATGAAGGAGTGTTCTTCTTTCTCCACAGCCTCTTCAGCACCTGCTATCACCTGAGTTTTTAAACTTAGCCATTCTGACTGGTGTGATGTAGAATCTCAGGGTTGTTCTTATTTGTATTTCCCTGATGAATAAGGATGTTGAACATTTCTTTAGGTGTTTTTGAGCCCTTTGAGTTTCAACAGTTGAGAGGTCTCTGTTTAGCTCTGTTCTCCATTTTTAAATAAGGTTATTTGGTTCTCTGGAGTCTTATTTCTTGAGTTCTTTGTATATACTGGATACTAGCCCTCTATTGTATGAAGGATTGTTAAAGATCTCTTCCCAATCTGTTGGTTGCCATTTGGTCCTATCGACAGTATCCTTTGCTTTACAGAAGCTTTGTAATTTTATGAGGTCTCATTTGTCAATTCTTGATCTTAGAACATAAACCATTGGTGTTCTGTTCAGGAAATGTTCTCCTGTGCCCATGTATTTGAGAATTACTGCCCACTTTCTTTTTTATTAGATTCAGTGTATCTGGTTTTATATGAAGTATATCCACTTGGACTTGAGGTTTGTACAGGGAGATAAGAATGGATCAATATGCTTTCTTCTATATGTTGACTGCCAGTTGAGCCAGCACTATTTGTTGAAAATGCTGTCTTTTTTCCTCCTTTGTCAAAGATCAAGTGATTGTAAGTGTGTGAGTTCATTTCTGGGTCTTCAGTTCTATTCCATTGATCTACCTGTCTGTCATTGTACCAATACCATGCAGTTTTTATTGCTATTACTCTGTAGTACAGCTTGAGGTCTTGTATAGTGATTACCCCAAGAAGTTCTTTTATTGTTGAGAATAGTTTTCACTATCCTGGGTTTTTTGTTATTCCAGATGAATTTGAGAATGTCTCTTTCTAACTCTGTGAAGAATTGAGTTGGAATTTTGATGAGGATTGCATTGAATCTGTATATTGCTTTTGGCAAGATGGCCATTTTTACTATATTAATCCTATCAGTCTATGGGCATGGGAGATCTTTCCATCTTCTGAGGTCTTCTTTGATATTTTTATTCAGAGACTTGAAGTTCTTGTCATACAGATCTTTCACTTATTTGGTTAGCGTCACACCAAGATATTTTATATTGTTTGTGACTATTGTGAAGGATGTCATTTTCCTAATTTCTTTCTCAGCCTGTTTATCCTTTGAGTATAGAAGGGCTACTGATTTGTTCGAGTTAATTTTAAATCTGACCACTTTGCTGAAGTTGTTTATCAGCTGTTGGAGTTCTCTGGTGGAGTTTTTGGGGTCACTTAAGTATACAATCATATCATCTCCAAATGGTGATATTTTGACTTCTTCCTTTCCAATTTGTATCTTTTTGACTGACCTCTTTTTGTTGTCTAATTACTCTAACTAGAACTTCAAATACAATTTTGAATAGATAGGGAGAGAGAGGCAGTCTTATCTAGTCCCTGCTTTTAGTGGGATTGCTTCAAGTTTCTCTCCATTTAGTTTGATGTTGGCTACTGATTTGCTGTATATTGCTTTTACTATGTTTAAGTATGGGCCTTGAGTTTCTGGTCTTTCCAAGATTTTAACATGATGGGATGCTGAATTTTGTCAAATTCCTTCCCAGCATCTAATAAATTGATCATGTGGGTTTTTTCTTTGAGTTTGTTTATATAGTAGATGACATTGATAGGTTTCCATATATTGAACCATCCCTGCATCCTAGGATGAAGCCTACTAGATCATGGTGAATGAACATTTTGATGTGTTCTTGAATTTGGCTTGCAAGAACTTTGAGTATTTTTGTATTGATATTCGTAAAGAAAATTGGTCTGAAGTTCTCTTTGTTGGGTCTTTAGGTGGTTTTGATATCAGCAAAATTGTGGCTTCATAGAATGAATTGGGTAGTGTTCCTTCTGTTTCTATTTTGTGGAATAGTTTGAAGAGTGTTAGGTCTTCCTTGAAAGTCTGATAGAATGATAGAATTCTGCACTAAATCCATTTGGTCCTGGGCTTTTTTTGGGGGGCGGTTTGGGAAATTTTTAATGCCTACTTCTATTTCTTTAGGGATTATGGGACTGTTTAGATGGTTTATCTGATCCTGATTTAACTTTGGTATTTGGTATATGTCTAGAAAATTGTCCATTTCATCCAGATTTTCCAGTTGTGTTGAATATAGGCTTTTGTAGTAAGATCTGATGATTTTTTGAATTTCCTCAGTTTCTGTTGTTATCTCTTTTCATTTTCATTTCTGATTTTGTTAATTTTTGGATACTGTCTCTGTGCCCTATGACTAATCTGCCTAAGAGTTTATCTATGTTCTTGATTTTCTCAAAGAACCAGCTCCTGGTTTTGTTGATTCTTTGTATAGTTCTTTTTGTTTCTAT
>NW_022196897.1:827281-886704 GCF_008632895.1 Mastomys coucha | reverse complement strand
TTTTTTGCTCTAGAGCTTTCAGGTGTGCTGTCAAGCTGCCAGTGTATGCTCTCTCCTGTTTCTTTTTGGAGGCACTCAGAGCTATGCGTTTTCCTCTTAGCACTCCTTTCATTGTGTCCCATAAGTTTGGGTATGTTGTATCTTCATTTTCATTAAATTCTAAAAAGTCTTTAATTTCTTTCTCTTTTCTTCCTTGACCAAATTATCATTGGGGTACAGCATTGTGAGCTTCCATGTATATGTGGGATTTTTGTTGTTTCTGTTGCTATTGAAGGCCAGCCTTAATCCGTAGTGACCTAATGGGGGCATGGGAATATTTCATTCTTCTTATCTGTTGAGGTCTGTTTTGTGACCAATTATATGGTCAGTTTTGGAGGAGGTACCATGAGGTGCTGAGATGAAGGAATATTTTGACTATTATGTGTCAGGGGAATTCCTTTTCTGGTTCAGTCTATTTGGAGTTCTGTAGGCTTCTTGTATGTTCATGGGCATCTCTTTCTTTAGGTTAGGGAAGTTTTCTTCTATAATTTTGTTGAAGATATTTACTGGCCCATTACATTGGGAATCTTCACTCTCTTCTATACCTATTATCCTTAGGTTTGGTCTTCTCATTGTGTCCTGGATTTCCTGAATGTTTTGGGTAAGCAGCTTTTTGCATTTTGCACTTTCTTTGACTGTTGTGTCAATGTTTTCTATGGTATCTTCTGCATCTGAGATTCTCTCTTCTATGTCTTGTATTTTGTTGGTGATCCTTGCATCTATGATTCCTGATCTCTTTCCTAGGTTTTCTATCTCCAGTTTTTCTTCCTTTGTGATTCTTTGGTTTTTTTTTTTTTTTTGTTTTTTTTTTTGTTTTTTCGAGACAGGGTTTCTCTGTGTAGCCCTGGCTGTCCTGGAACTCACTCTGTAGACCAGGCTGGCCTCGAACTCAGAAATCCACCTGCCTCTGCCTCCCAAGTGCTGGGATTAAAGGCGTGCGCCACCACCGCCCGGCCATTTGTGATTCTTTATTGCTTCTAATTTCATTTTTAGATCCTGGATGGTTTTGTTCAGTTCCTTCACCTGTTTGGTTTTGTTTTCCTGTAATTCTTTAAGGGATTTTTGTGTTTCCTCTTTAAAATCTTCTACCTGTTTACCTGTGTTCTCCTGTATTTCTTTAAGGGAGTTATTTATGTCCTTCTTGAAGTCCTCTATCATCATCATGAGAAGTGATTTTAGATCAGAGTCTTGCTTTTCTGGTGTGTTTGGATAACCAGGTTTTGCTATGGTGGGAGAACTGGGTTCTCTGATTATGCTAAGTGGCCTTGGTTTCTGTTACTTATGTTCTTGCGCTTGCCTTTCACTATCTGATTATCACTAGTGTTAACTGGTCTTGCTGTCTCTGACTGTGGCTTGCCCCTCCTGCAAGCCTCTGTGTCAGTACTCCTGGGAGACCCGTTCTTTCCAGAAGGAATTTAGGTATGGAGAGCTGTGGTACAGGGTCAGCTCTGGGGTACAGATAGAAACCAGAAGGATCCTGCTCCCAGCTGGTTCTTGGTTTCTGTGTCCTGATGTTTCTGGGAGGGTCCGTTTGGGCCAGGAATTTGAAAAGATGTGCTAGTCTTACTTGTGCTTACTAACTTGTCTGCACTCCTGGGAGACTAGCTCTCTCTTGGTGGTATTTGTGTCTGTAGCACTGTGGCACAGGATCTACATTCCTCCTTATTTACATGAGATATTTTCTTTTTGATATGTGTTCATAGTTTTAAGATGTTTGTTTCATTGTATGATCTTACTAATACTAAAAGGCCAAACATAAATAAATACAGTAGAGTTACACTTCCTAGAATATTTAGGAGGAAGGAAAGTGATGGAAAATTAGATACCCATAAAAGCTTTAAAAGTTTCAAGTAAACAGTAAGCATAAATTTTAGAACTCCATTGCACAGATATAGAATAGGGTGAATAGTAGTGAATGGAATCTGTCAGAAATCTGCTGAAATCTCAAAATTTCATTGTTCTTAACATATGTAAAATTAAATATGTGATATTATAACTATGCTCATTGCATTGATTTAATCAGTCATAATGTATATTATATAAAGACATTAATTTATAACCACCAATCTATCTATTAATTAATTAAACTTAATTAAAGAGTATATATCAACATGTTTATTTTGTATATGGCATAGTATATGATATTATTGGTAATATATTTTCTGTGGATACAATTATAACTAGTACAATTTAATGTTCATTTTAAATAAGTTTTAAAAAAAACACTTATTTATTATTATAAATAAGTACACTGTAGCTGTCTTCAGACACACCAGAATAGGGTGTCAGATTTCATTACGGGTGGTTGTGAGCCACCATGTGGTTGCTGGGATTTGAACTCAGGACCTTTGGAAGAGCAGTCATTGCTTTTACCTGCTGAACCATCTCACCAGCCCCTTAAAGAAGTTTTAAAAATAACTTTTTGTCTGGGCAGTAGTGGTGCATGCCTTTAATTACAGCACTTGGGAGGCAGAGGCAGGTGGATTTCTAAGTTCGAGGCCAGCCTGGTCTACAGAGTAAGTTCCAGGACAGCCAGGGCTATATAGAGAAACCCTGTATTGAAAAACAATAATAATAATAATAATAATAATAATAATAATAATAATAATAACAACAACAACAACAACAACAACTTTTTGTCAGTTAACTAATTATATTAATATAATCAGAAAATTGGATATGATTCTCAACTTAATGGTCTTTTCTTTGAATTTATTATTTCATTCTTGCTAATTAATGTCATACATATTTATTTTTTCATGAGTTCAATTGATACCTGACTTTTCTCTGACTAACAATATCATTTAAGATACTAAGTGAGAGTATAGCTCATGTGTTATTTCTACCATATCTATCTATCTATTCCTCTTATTTATATGTTCAATAATTCACCAAAGCACACTGTGATTCTTGGTAGTCAAGTTGTCAACTTGACTACCTCTGTAATGAACTAAAACCCAAATGGCGGGGCACACCTGTGAGGAAGTCGTTTTTCTTAATTAAATCATTGAAGTGGGAAGACCAACTTCTCATCCAGATCTTTTAATTGAGAAGATATACTTTTCAACTGGGACACACCTTCTTCTGGCAGCCTTTATAAAGGACACAGAAGAATAAAGCTTGCTCCCTTTGCCGCTTGCTCTCACTTTAGTAACAAGTCCATTTTTTCCACTGGCATGATAGCCTACTTCTTAGGGATTTCAGAGTATATTGAAGAGCAGCTGAGACATCCAGCCCTTTGAACTAAACAACTACTGGACTCTTGGGCCTTCCATTGGGAGACAGCCATTGTTGGACTAGCTGGGTCACCACCTGTAAGTCATTCTAACTATCTCTCTCTCTCCCTCTCTTTTTCTCTCTCCCCTCAACTATCATCTATCTATCTATCTCTCTCATTTATCTCTCATCTACCTATCTGTGATGGTTCGTATAGGTTTGGACCACAGGTTGGCACTATTAGTAGGTGTGGCACTGTGGGCCTGGGTTTAAGACCCTCACCCTAGCTACCTGGAAGTCAATCTTCTACTAGCAGCCTTCAGATGAGATGTAGAACTCTCAGTTCCTCCTGTACCATCCCTGCCTGGATGCTGCCATGCTCCCACCTTGAAGATAATATCGGTTCACAGCAGTAAAATCCTAAGACTCTATGTATCTATGTATCTATGTATCTATGTATTTATGTATCTATGTATCTATCTATCTATCTATCTATCTATCTATCTATCTATCTATCTATCTGTCTGTCTGTCATCTCTCTTCTGTCTAATACATATATATGTGTTCTATAAGTTCTGTTCCAGAAAACCCTAACTGATACATCTGTTGAGTGGCTATTATGTTGCATGAAGGGTATTCAAAATGCTGCACAGTTCTAAGTGTCTCAACAGCAAAGAGAAACAGACTTTGTTCCTTTATCTAATGGAGTAAAGATGGCAATTTTTTAATCACACCATACCAGACTTCTTTGAACTATGGGTTTTATTCATCTACTAACTCAAGAACACAAAATATTAAGACCGTTCAGTCCCAAATCACATGTGTTTCCATTTTCTATACCAGGCATCACCCTTTAATTGTGAAAGCTAAAGCTGCTATCTTTGATAATTTTATTCTTTTATTCTTAAACCATAACCCCTGCTGTCTTGTGCCTTAAATACTATTAAATCTGTCCACTTCTTCCACTGTCAACTGCAACCACCCTATCAATGTTTCCTTCCCCATGCTCCTGGATTCCTTATAGATTTCAAATGGATCTCAAAACACCTATATTCTCCATTTTGCAGTCAGACCATTTCAAAAGGGGGTAGGTTGGGGAGGATGGGATGCAAAGGAAGCTGCAGTTAGGAGAAATTGTATGAGAGAAAAATAAAAAAATATATCTTGATCTTATCTATGTGAGCTCTGATACACTCTATCCCTGTCCATGGAAAATACCCTTTCTTTACACCCTTGCCTTCACTGCCTTGAGCACTACCCTCCTGTCTAGTCTCAGTAACTTTCTCTGATGTCTTAGAAAGGCCACGGTTTCATACATCAGTCTTCATACAAACAGGCATTTCTGTTAGGACCTTTTCCCCAACACTGCTGTATCCAAATGCCTTCTTCTTAATGTATATTTATGATGACTTGCTATTCTTTGGTGAAATGTTCTCTGATTTTTGTCTCCTCCATGTTAGTCACTGTCCCTTTTGTCCTGTAATTAAATACAGAGAGTTCTTCCTTTTCTTTATCTGTGGTGGTAGATTTGAAAGTATTACTCATAGATCAGTCTCCTATGTGGCAACAGAAAACAAAATGGCTTTGATAGCCATTGTATCACCAGCTTTGAACACTGTTCTCAGATACAAGATGTCAGCATACTTTTAATGAATGCAAAGGATATATATGACCAGTGTGTTAGGAAAAAGAAATGGGGTTCTTTTAAAAGTTAAATGTAGCTTACTAAGGGCAGTGGAAACAAAATTGTGAAGGAAATTGTTAGCTATAAAAAACATGGATCGTTGCTGGGTATTTGTAATGTATATGAAAAAATGAAAGAGAATGACAAGTCTGTGTGGAACAATATTTCCCATAAAATAATTTTAAATTATAATTTTGAAAATCAGGTCAGGCAACTATGGAGGACACCATGGAAGTTGCTATGTTTTTGTTATTAGTTTTTCTTTGTTTGTTTTAACATTGAGCCAGCTGACCCTCAGAAACTTGCTCTGAAAGTTAGACCCATATTGCACTTGGCATTACACTTCATGCTTTGGTTCTCAGAGGGTGAACAGAAGATGAAATTCATGGAAGAATACTTGACAATTTTTTTCCCATTTGGTATGGTTCAAGAAAAGTGACTATACAAGACCATGGCAGGATGAAGACATGAGATCCCAGGAGCCAAGAGAGCAAATAGGCTTGAAATAGTAGGGTAAAGGAGACAGAAAGAAATATAAGCAATAGGAAGGGTTAGGAGAATGTGTAAGCCAAAGCCATTTTAATAGAAATTATAAATGCTTTGGAAGAAGAAATGGATTTGGTATTTGACACCAACTGCTAAGACCTTACTCAATGAAAATTCTAAAAGAATGAAGGAAAGACATTTGCGAGAGGTGTTCTGAGCTTTCCCTGATGAATGATGCCAGATAAACCTAAGATGCTGTTAAAAGTCAAAATGGCACAATGTACAAAGAATACATGGTCACATACACAAAGTAACTTATGAGTGACTTTGGAGAATCCCCGGAGTAAGTGCATTTGCCAAATGCCACTGTCATGGCACAAGGGTGACCAAACACTGGACAGGCGAAGCTTGGAATCTTAGGGTTAGGTTAGCAGGGTGACCCTCAGACCAATACAGTCTAGGTGCTTACTTGTGTTGGTGTTGCTTTCCCTTCTATGCTGGAAACATCGTTTCAGTTTTAAGCTGGAAAGGTAAAAGTGGGAAGGCTTGGGCCCTCGGATTTGAAAGGATGCTTGCTTTACACTTTCAGTAAGTGGCTAGAGAAGCCCTTCAGAGAGACTGGCTGCTGCCAGGAAAGAAGGTAGGGATATCCCTAACTGGCCTATGGGGCACTGAAGCCAATGCCCACAGTGCCCAAATCATTTGTGTAAAGGCTGGTGCAGGATCCAGGTCTCACAGCTCCTCTACTGCATGTTAGAAGCCTCTCTTTCCACCCCATCTTGCCCCCTCCTTCTCTCTCTGTGGCCTCTTTACAAGCCTCCCACTCTTCTCAGCTGCCACAGTATCTACTGAGCACAGTTGTTCTTTTCCAAAGCCCAGAAACTTCTCTCACCTTCTTCTCTGCCAACCCTCCAATACCAACACTTTCTGCAAGCTGCCTCCCTGGACTCCTTCCTCTTCCCCCTACCTCTTTGTTCAATTCTCTGAATTCTGTGCTTGTCTTTGAATTTAAGTCTTGGGCCAGGAAGCAATGGTACCTCTCCATAAGTCAGAGGGCTGGAAGGCCAATCACTAAGGAACCAATTGGTTTATCCATCTGTTTATTCTCTAGCTGTGTGTGTGTGTGTGTGTGTTTCACTCTTGTCACAACTTTTAATAAGTCCTTCCATTATCACTTATTAAATATTTGTTTACTCAGGCATTTTTCTGTGTGTGTTTGTGCATGTTTGGGTATACACATGCATGTAGAGGTCAGAGGACTGCTACTCTTAGGATTTAGTTCTCTTCTGCCACCTGGTGGGGTCTGGGGATTTAATTCAGGCTATCAGGTCTGAATGCAAGCCCCCTTACCCACTGGGCATCCTTTAAATGGTAGCTATACACTAGACTTATTTTCTGGGAAACTAGTTATATTTTCCATCTTCCTGAAGTCTATAGGTCACCGTAAGTGAGATAGACAGGAAAAGGGTGGAAAATGAAACCATGACAAAGTGCTACCAACATTAGGAATTTGTCCTTATCGCCATGTCTTCCTCTGAGTCAAAAGGAAATCAGCCTTGGATTTGAAAGCCAGATAGCAAAACCACCTTGAGACTGCAGAATTGACCTTTACACAGTTATGGCCTTTGAAAAACTCTTCAAGATCAGAAACTGAGATGAAAGCTAAGCAGTACAGGGGCTTAAGTTCAAAAATGCATCCTGAATAGGATGCTGCTCATAAACAGGCACAGACCTGTAATCCTGAACATTTGTGTGCACATGTGCACATACATATGCTTCCCAGTGCATTCGTGCATAGCATCCTTCTTATTTTGTCTTCCTCATTCCATCGTCTTATAACCTCAGGACTCTGGAACCTCTGAGAAGGAAGTTAGACACTGGAACCTAAGACCCGTTACTAATCCACAGCTAAGGAAAGTAATAAGAAAGAAGAGGAGGGGAAATGAGGAAGCATATGAATCCAGAGCAAACTCCCAGCAGTACTTGGGTCCAGTGGAGTTTGTCACCTTCAGCAGATGGCTCTTATAGAGCTCTGGAGATACTTTTGATCACTCCCAAGTCTTGTTGGAGTCTGTGTTTGGGCACAGTTCTCAGCAGCCTGTCGTGTTGCAGTGAGCAAACAGCACATCTCAGGCTAGCAGTGTCAGAGCCAACAGCACACAAGTGTTTGCCTTAGCAGTGTGCTGGCACACGCCCATTATTTGTAGTCCTCTAGGGTTGGAGGCCTGCAGGTCTCTGAGTTTGAAGCCAGTCTGGTCTGTGAGTTTCAGGATAGCCATGGTATGTGAAGAGACCATGTCTCAAACAAACAAATAACAACAACAAAAACAAAAACAAAAGTTTGTCTGGCTTATTTCCTGGACCGAACAGACAGGGAGATTTTTGAGAAAGACTCAAAAAGATTAGGGAAGCGTCTCTGAGGAGGGCAAGTTTCTCTAAAATGAGAAGTCTAACCTTGATGGGGTTTGTTTGTTTGTTTGCTTTTTCCCCGTCACTGTCTCTTGTCAATGGATGGTTTAAGCATTCCTCTTACTTCTTTCTCTTTCTCTAACTGTCCCTGCAATACACGTGGTATTACCAAAATCTCCCTTGCCTTTCACTGAGTACAGTCTCAGAGTTTCCCCCAAGGTCACGGTGATGCAGAAGGCAAACTGTGCTACCTGCATCGCCCTGCGCTGCGGGATCACTCCCACACTTTGGTAAGCCCTGCCTCATAATGAAAGGGGTGTTGAGAAGGTGGACGGGTCCTGTGGAACCAGAGCTCCAATATGCTTTTCATAATTTCCCCACTGTGCCTTGCAATCAAATCAACTGCTGCTCATTTTGAGACTACGGATGTAATGTTCTGGGAGACAGTGTTCTCGGTCCTGCTCCCAGTGGATGAGTCTCCAAAGATCACAAATAGCACAGCCGATGTTAACAGTTGCTTACTGCCCTGCAGCTTCTGAGACAGCCTGCAAAGTTGGCAGGCGAACTCTTGGGCATGAGAGCATAGGCTGCTTGTTAAATCATCTTAAAGCTCTAAGGTCCTATGCTGAGCAGGTTTCAGAACTGTTAGTGTATCTTGGCTTTCTGAAAGTGAAGTGGGTAGAATCCTCTCCAATGCTGGCATGTGAAATACTGCTAAATGGACTAGTTACAAAAATAGACAGATATAGCATATGAGCTCTTGAAAATCACAGCCCACATGTCCATGGACACAGACATGCTGAGCCTGGTCAAATTCCAGGGTTCTGGTGGACCTTCATTCATTTCATTCTTGACTTCACGGTTACCACTTGGTATGAGACTATTGATAATATACGCCAAACCTTGAAAACAATTTACTGAAGTAAAAGTTAAATGAGAGAATTCTGTATACACACCACTTACATCTTTTTCTTTCAGTGAATCATCCATGACTGGGTTTTTCTGGAAAGATCTCACCACCTGTTTCTTAGAACAGGATTTTCAGGAACCACTGCTGTTGGATCAAGTATTAGTCAATGTGACCTCCAGACAAAGTATAGAGACAATTAAATTTGATTTTTTTCCTGTTACTCTCAAAGCACACTGAAGATCCAAGTGGTTCATTGAGTAAGCCAATCACAAGAATGAATGGAACATCCTCAACCCACCGAGGATTCTCATGTTTCTAATCAGTTCACAGAGTCACAGATGTCATTAGCCCAACAGCTTACTTGATGATTGCTAAACTTTGAAAAGACAAGCATACTAAATGACACTATCTCCCTTTTAATGCTTTCTTTCTCCTTCTCTCAAAAGATTCACCACCCAAATTCTAGTCATTCACAAGATACAGTTTGTAATTCATTATACTGTTTTTCAATTTTCTTTTTTTATATTGGATATTTTCTTTATTTACATTTCAAATGTTATCCCCTTCCCCTGTTTCCCCCCCTGGAAGCCCCCATCCCATCCCCCTCCCCTGCTTCTATGAGGGTGTTCCCCTACCCACCCACACACTCCTGCCTCCCCACCTTCATACTCCCCTACACTGGGACATCGGGCCTTTACAGGACCAAGAGCATCTCCTCCCACTGATGCCCAATAAGGCCATCCTCTGCTACATATGCAGCTGGAGCCATGGGTCCCTCCATGTGTACTCCTTGGATGGTGGTTTAGTCCCTGGGAGCTCTGGGGAGTCTGGTTGGTTGATATTGTTGTTCTTCCTATGGGCTGGAAACTCCTTCAGCTCCTTCAGTCATTTTTCTAACTCCTCCATTGGGGACCCCATGCTCAGTCCACTGGTTGATTGCAAGCATCAGCCTCTATACTTGTCAGGCTCTGGCAGAGCCTCTCAGGAGACAGCTATGTCAGGCTCCTGTCAGTATGCACTTCTTGGAATTCACAATCATGTCTGGGTATGGTGACTAGATATGGGATAGATCCCCAGGTGGGGCAGTCTCTGGATGGCCTTTCCTTCTTTCTATGTTACAGTTTATTCTTAAGATGTTGTTCAGACTCATAGGACAATGTATTGATTTGATAACTGAACAACAACACAATATTCCCAGAGTCTAATTGATACCAATCCTTAGAGTGAAGACTTAGAGGAATCTTGCTACCTCCCCATCATGAACATCTATGTATACCCCACACCAACTATGATAGTGCTGGTGTAAAAACACTATAAGTAAAAATTATGATTAAGAGAGCCAAGTTCCACTTAAAGTTCTCTCTACATTCTAAGTGATCGCCTAAATCCTTGACGTATATGAACATTTAATTTGCACATCCACTATGAGGCCAAGCCATATTCATGTTATGAAGAGTTTCAAAGTGTGGGCTGATGATCATGAGAAGGAGTTATTGAAGACTTATAACTGTGACGCAGAGTGAATAACACCAATGTCTAGTTATTTGTTAAATCCTGTGACCTACTGTGGGCAGTTGGTGACCATTCTGTAGCTTGTGTATACTCATATTTGTTACATGCTACATATTGTTTAATTTTTAATCCATAATAGGTTTTGATGAATTTTTATAAACACAAGAAAATTTAGTTCTGAAATTCAGTCAATTAATAGTAAGATATGGATGCTAAGTCTATTAGCTCATCTCTACAGAAACTCATAAGAGCTGTTAGTCATGCTCATGATTATGTACCTTATGTCAAAATTTAGTATAAAATCACTTCAAACTCCAGTACTGCCCAGAAATCACACTGATGACTATTTCCAACTTAGTTTTTACTTATTGAAAACTCTGTCCCCCTCACAATATGTTACTGACTGAAATGTACCTGGGAATAGGAGTCTGAAACCTGTTGATATTTTGAAGCCCCCAAATGCAAACATACCAAATATCAGATGGTGAAATATTATCTTGTAAAACAGTGTTTAATGTGTTGTTCAAATTTAATGTACATTTTAATGTATACTTACTCCTTAAACCAAACACCTCATGCTTATGTGGATAGCTCATGTTTCTCTAATGAGATTTAAAAGTAAAATGTGTCACCTATAACTTACATTGGAAGGAAAACAAGTCAAAATTATTTTCTATTTATAAAGATTACTAATGTTCTTCTAGATATCTTCATGATTCATAGAATCATTTGCTTTTGGTCTTCACCCAAAAATAACATTCTCAGCAAGACTCTTACTGGTCAACTAATATAAAAACAACAAAACAAAACAAAAAAACGAGAAAAATTCTAGCATCATTCCTATTTATCTTATTTGCATAATTTAGTTTCTTAGTACTTCTTTTCCTTTTTGCACACAGTGGATTGTATTTTTACAAACTGTGTTCATTATCATGATGAGAACAGAAGTATTGTCTGTTTTAAGGGCTATTATAATAGCATTATTTGGAATAGACTAAACCTTGCCAGCAAGAGGTTCACTAAAATATTTCTGAAAAAGAATGAGGTAATAGTATAATAAATATTTCAATTGTTCTGACCTAGGAGAAGACATTTTATACTCATATACATTCATGTAGTCACACACCATACATACCATCCTGAATGGTTTGCACTCTTCTTACCTTGTAACATTATGTATACTGAGAAATGAGGCATTATTTTCATAGTATATGAATTAGAGAGAATAGTTGTACTGTGTTTTTATTATTGTATATTTAAATTTTCCTTTTCTCTGTTTATCCTTGTGCAGTTAGCACACAGCTCAAAAGAATTATTGAATGAATAAATGAAATATCACAGAGGGCAGCTGGCACAGATAGTGTGAGAATGAACTCTCAGAACATACACTCCTTCACTACAAATATATACTCTATCCAAAGTAATTAATAAAAGAGGAGACATCCAAATATAGATCTTAATTAAAATGGCAATTGTTATATTTATTAAAAATGTCAAAATTATTTTTTAACTACTTTCATGTTACTACAGGTAACTCCATTACTCCCTCAGTATTCCTTACTGTCCTCATTCATTTTGACATGATAATCTTAACGTTGATTAGAGATAGAAGAAACATTTGCCAATTGTAGAGAGTAGAAGCTGTAGGACTTCTTGGAGATAGCCATATTAGAGATTACTGAAAGTATAAATGACACACAAGCAAGCATAAATGCAAACACAAAAACTTGAAATGAAAAATGAGAGGACATGAAATATCTCCTGTCTACTGGGGCATGAGCCCAGGGACATGTACACATGTGTATTGCATATGCAGATGTACATAAGGAGATGTGTTAGCATATAATTTTTACTATTTCATTGGGTTCTCATACCTCTACCTCCTTCCATCTCTTATTCTACCCTAATTCCTTCCAACCCTCCAACACTAGTTAGGAAAGAAAGAAGGTTAGAGGGGAAAGGGGGCATTTTTATTTTTAGACTGCTTCTGGTTGATTAGGTGCATCAGGTTCCTTGGGGCAAGTCCTATATCTCCAACTTCTTCTTATCTCTTTGCTCAGGACCACTTGCTAAACCACAACAACAGTAACCAGGAGCAACAGGGGGTGCAGCCTCCTCCTCCTCCTCCTCCTCCTCCTCCTCCTCCTCCTCCTCCACCTTTTCCTCCACCTCCTCCTCCTCTTCCTCCTCTTCCTCCAACTCCTCCTCTTCCTTCTTTTCCAGAGATCCTGTCCCTCTCTCGGGATCTGGCATTTACCTTTCCAGTGTCCCCAGAATTAAACTATCTGATGCTGGCAAAAATCAGGCCCCTCCTGATGAGATATCCATAGTTAACAGTCATGAACAACCTGAAGCAGCCCCATATCCCACATCTGGGATTAAAACAAAAACATATGCATATAACATAAATCTCTCACTACAGGATATACATAGGGGCATTACAGAGGGGTATGTACATGAGGGTATGTGCATAGGGACATGTGTGCCCTCCCCCCAGCCTCGAGGGGGCTAAATTAGATCTTGTCTGTGCCACACCCCACCTTGGGTGGAGTCTTCTGATTTAGATGAGGTCTATTGTTCTGTCAAGTCTGCAGTCTCCTGAAAGGAGCACTACCTGCTGAGCTGCTGAGCAAGTCTTCCTGACAAAACAAGATGCTGATGAGGCAACAAGATCCTGGCATAGAGGGGGATGGGTGTAAACATTGGGCCTTGATCTGAAACTTGTCTTGCTCTCATTTTTCTCTAGCTGTCCTACCCATTCAACCCCATCTTTCCTTTCAGGAACCCAGTAACCCATGGTGGCAAATGGCTACAGGTCTGTGCATAGGGAAATGTGCATAGGGGCATGTACACAGGGGCATGTTCGTAGGGACATGTACATAGTGTCATTTACATAGGGGAATGTACATGGGGCATGTACATAGAGGCACATACAGGTGTCAACAGATTCCAGCACAAGGAAAAGAAGATGATACTCATCTTGAGTCACAGAAGTTAATACTGATAAGGATGATGTCAGACATCACCGTATCCTTGTTATCTGTTCTAAGCTGCCCAGAACATAATTCTGTATTGCTCTCAGGGAAGGGGAAATGCCTTATGAGAATACTTGAGCTGGAGGTTGTAATCAGTTTCAACCTGGTCTCCAGTAAAGAACTGAAAGTAGAAAGGATGAGAGTTGGAAGCCAGTGACACTTTCATCAGGAAACTATGGGTCTATCCTCATTCTTTTCACGCTCCTGAATCCACTTCTCCTGCCCCAGCAAAATTATGGATCAATTTGAAAATAAAATTTGAGATTCTAGCTTACTATAGACAATGACAAGATCATGTATTTGCTTATTAAATCTACAAATCTACTTTTAAAATGTTTCCCACAACCTGACCATCCTACTCTATCCTCTCCCAACTAGACATGCTGAAATTCCAAAATCCTTTTGGATGTTGTTTGGTTGTTTTGTTTTTAGGCAAACCCCATCTCTGGCTACCTCAGTATAAACAACTCACATATATTAAGTTTTCCTCAGAATTCTCCAGGAGCATTGTGAGAGGGTAATTAAAGCAGTCTGTTTCTCCAGCACGTTCTGTCTGTTTCTTCTTTTCATTATTAGATGTGATGACACGTTTTCCTGTGTGGCTTCCCACAGATGGTAGAGGAATTGCATGATCAAATGGTTAAGAGTAAACCAACTGTCGTCTCTGATCACAGCTTTGCACGCTCTTCCCCCTGTGCAGGAATCTCACTTTAATAAAACGTTGGCTTCTTTTAAAGAGTCATTATGTGCTACACAGAAGATTTTAGAATAAACTGGAAAAATTGAAAAGGCAACCAAGCATGCCAACTTCTAGCTAGCTTTAGGCCTGCTATCCTATGACTTTGATATAAAAGAGAACTGTTTTAAATAAGCCCACCTTGGAATAAAGAATGATTAAGAAATAACTTGACAGCATTTTTTTCATAAGAAAAGTAAAAGAAACAAGGATGAGAATTTAGGGCTTTCTTCAGTGTTTATGGAATGACAAATGTATTGTATAAACTGCCTTTGGTAGTATTTTACATTGGTTCCAAACACAGTTCTATTGTTCAGATACATAGACAGCATAGATTGTGTATCTGTGTGTGGTGTCTTACTAGAGTAATTCTTGAAAGTAAGACTTCCTAGAAGACATACAACTTCATTAATGTGTTAAGTTTTGTACTTATTAAATAAAGCCTAAAAATGAACTTTGATCCATAGAGCTAAAGGTGAAAGACCCCCGGAGCTTGGGAGACCCTCTCTCAAGTCTCGGGATGACACGACCATCCAAAAACCCACGAGAGACTGATCTTGCTACAAGCAGAAGGAGAATTATTTGGGATAGTCCAGTATCGGGGTCGACCTCGTAACCTTGTAGGCCAGAGGAGTTTGACCCAGAACACAAGGAGTAAGGGATATTTAAAGGGAAAACCCAAAAACTAGGGGGGTGAGGGGGTTACCAAGGAAACATAACAAAAAACAGTGGAAAATTCTAAAGGGACCGAACCCCTGATTTAGTCAGGGTCATAAGGAAAACATCCTGCACACTCATTATTCATAAGAATGTGGTTTGGTCAATGTTATTCACTTTATGGCTGACTGTTCCCTGGAACCACCTGGATGGCTCATATCCTGCTTTTTGTTTTTGGACCTAACAGGGGGGGGGGGGGGCTTTGTGGCCAACAGGTGTCTGAAACTGGCTAATCTACATTATTGGCTCATTACAGAGGTTTTCCATGCCCTTTTAGGTAAAGGTTATACATTATACATTCCTACTGATACATTTCTAAAAATCTAAAATTCTCCAGCCCTTCATTAGCAAAAGCTTTCTATATACATCCTATGGAATATAGAGTAAATGACCAGAACACTGTGCCATGTCCAATGATGCTCTATAATTTTATTTTGGCCAAGATCTAATTTAGAGAGATGAGATGCAGTAAATAGTTGGGTTGGAATGTGTTGGGCTTGAAAAAAGATTCGAAGACAAAAGTTTTCAAAAAATAGCTATGAAATGCACACCATTACTTATTATGTAAGTGTAGATCCAAACCACAGTGAGACGAGACATCACTCATGCCCATTGGGATAAATATGATAAAAGTGCAGGTAATTATAAATGCTGGCAAGGTACTACAACCCTTATATACTGTTGATGGGAATATAAGATAATGTATCCGCTTTGGGAAACATTTTGACAATTTCTCAAAAGGTTAAAAACAAATTTATGTAGTGATCTAGCTGTTCAATTGTGCACCTACTGGAAATAAAGACATATGTCCAATTTTAAAAAAATGTATATGAATAATATTCCTGTCTATACCATTACCGATATCCCAAGTAGGAAAACAATTTAAACACTCAACTACTAAAGAATGGGTGAAGAAAATATACTTTGTTATAGTTCAGGAATTTCTGGATAGAATTAACAAAAAACAATACATTAAGAGGGATGAGGAGTTGAATCAGTGGTTAAGAACACCTATGCGGTGGCTCACAACCATCCACAACTCCACTTTCAGTAGATTTTGCCTTCTTTTGACCCTCATGGGCAACAAGAACATATACAAACATTCAGGCAAAGCACTCATACACATAAATAAAATGAATAAATCTTTAAAAATTATACCTTTTAATAAATTTATAAATTGTAAATTTATATAATTTTAAATAGGTTTATAAATTATAAATGTATAGATTTTAAAAATAAATTTATAAATCATAAATTCATAATAGTAAATTTATATTGTTATAAGCCACTAGATTAGTGGAAATTCATAGTTTCTGGAGGATGTCAATAGAACATCCTTATTAACTGTAAGAAGCTTATAAAGGTTGAATTAGACTCAAGAATTGCTGCATGTTCAGGAGCCCTTCATTCTCTGGGATACATATGCACATGCACACATGTACACACACATATGCTCGTCTCTGCAGATTTTTCAGGCTATAGTGATTCCAGGATTTTTGCAAGCCACCATTTATTTTTCATGTGGGATGCTCTTCTAGGTTGGAAGGCATTTATAGATCGCACGTAACTTGTGAGGAGTTAAAAATTTAGGGTTTTTACAGCATGTGAAAGTAACCATACCTCTAAGCCTTTGCAATGTTCCCTCCAGTGCAATGCTGCACTGGTCTTTTTGTTGAATTTTAATTCTCAAAAGCTTTGCCTAATGATATCTGCATCATACAAAATTCTTGTGACTGTCACGGTGGGGCTCAGGAGGAACAAAAGTAGCATTTGTCCATGTGGAGAAATGGAGGACTCCTATGAATCTTCAGATATAATCCATAGTAGGAGAAGCAAAATATTTTATTTTTGCTTATATTTCCAGAAATAGAAGAAGAAAGGTCTCAAAGAGGGAGGAATAAAAATAGACTGGATGAGAATTCCTTTAGGAAAAATACTTAGACTACCTTGAAAGGACTTATCAGTGGTTCTAGATAGAGATAACTAACAGAGTCTTGGCAGTGTCTAATCTGATTGTCGTCGTGAACTCCAGTTAGGAAACAAAGGAAGGTTACCAGATGCTAAAATTCTTTGTACTGAGTATAAAGGCAATATCCTTCATGGTTCTTCATTGACAAGAACAAAACAATTCTCACTTCTCTCAAATCTTCCCTGCATAGGGTATTTCATAAGCAAAACCTGCATAAAATATAAAGCACAATTAGATTGTGCTTAGCAAAGTTTTCACTGACAGGAAATCAGTTGTGAATGGGATTTATTTATCAGAAAAAAAGGCCAATGCAGCCATTTCACTAAAGGATCTCCTCTTGAATGGTAATATGACTGTGGTAGTCACAATGATACATGAAGGAAGCTTGTATGTGACAGATAAGAACTTTTATGAGTTTTCAGTACGTTTACTCCGGATGTGACTTAGCTTCCTACAGTAGGGCACTTCCTTAGAGTAATTAGGAGAGGCTCTCTCCAATGAAGTTAGCAGAATCGTCTTCACATTCCCCATCACACATCGCACCCAACACCACAATCTTAGATGTCACTGTGTGATGTTTTCTGTTCACTTGGCTATGCCATAAACTCAAAGAAAAATTACTTGCAGAATTGAAGAAAAAATATTTTTATAAAATTATATGATATCATTTGCAAAAGGTTCTGACTTTTTAGAATGACATGCTTTTTAGTTTTCAGACACTTTGTATTTTCAGACAATTTTCTGTATTGCCCAGGCAAGTCTCTATGTTCTGAATTCTAGGGATCTTCCTTCTTTAAATGTTACAGACATATATCATTTTTTTCTACAATACAGAAAACCTTATTTTCAAAGTAATAAACACCATAATCTCCTTATAATTTTAAATTATGCAATTTTCTGTGTTCGGGATTTGCGTTCACCTTTTCTATTGGTGAACATGATTGCCGCTGAGTGCTCGCTCATGTAATGATGAGTGTCCTCATCTAGTGTGTTGACGTTTTTACTTACTTTTCTTTCTGCAAGCATTGTTCACATCTAGTCAAGCCTCTTCTCATGATTATTTTAAACATCACAAAAGATGTTGATACTCCAATTACAAACATTTCTCCTTGTTCTTTCTCTTCTAGCAGCATGGCATAACTGCACAGTGAATTTGGAGCCTTGGATAGATTATCCACAGGGCGAGAGTGTGTCATGCTTACATAATGCATATCAAAACAGCCCTTTCCAGTAATGGTGGGTTGCTGAAGGTTATGTCACCATGGATGCTGATAAAATAGGAGAACAGGATGGAATGAAACTGTTTCCAAATGAACAGTTGGCTTAAAACTTCACCATATTTCTATTTTTTTCTTTTACATTGTGTACCCAAGAATGGTTGTCTACTGTGATCACAAACATTCTGCAAGATAAAATAATGCCTTCCCACTAAATTAGTAGCTTTTTTCCATCATCTCTTTCAATGTATGGAGAGATGGGAGCAGGAAGAGATACTGTGGAATCAAGGTCCTCAGTATACTGGAGATGAGATTTATAAGATAGTCCTGTAAGACCTCAACACCCCTTAGGGACAGCTCCATGTTAGTCCCATTTCTCTTTTATCTCTGTTTGTATTACTCTTCTTAATTTCTCACTCTAAGTGTAAATGGTGATAATTCTTGGGTTCAAACTATCAGGGCAATAAAAAAGTGTACACAGCAGTACATTGGAAATCAAATATTCTTTTAACTAGAAAGTTTCTTCTCTCAGAAAGCTCTGGAAAGATCCCACCGATAACAACCATCATTTCCATTCCTCTAATGCTTTCTGATATTCTGCTAAAGGTTCTCTACATATTGTCCTATCAGCAATCTCAGGACTCAGGGATGATGCCTACCTGCTTTTACAGACCAAGACCCAGAGGGTCAGAGAGATAAGTAGCTCACTCGAAGTGCTATGACTATGTTTGGTCATAACCGTGTTTCTAACCAAGAACAGACAGGTTTAGCTCTATAGCAACAGAGGTCCCAGTTTCTGGCTTTGCTCCTAAGGCGTGACACTGCCTTGAGTAATTTCAACCTGTGTTGTCATCCACAGCACAATGATGAGATTGGGTAGGGGAATAAACAGCATTGTGCAGCACAGTGATGAGACTGGGTAGGGGAATAAACAACATTGTGCAGCCTGAGGATATTCTTGGCTCACAGATTTTTGTTTTTTGTCATATCACATACAATATTACTTTAAAAAAGTTTCTGAAAAGTATTTAAATCAAGAGTTTTCACAAACAGTCACATATACACAATTGGATTCCTGGCTATTTACTCAAAACTCAGAATTTGAGTCATTGTCTGCCCACATTCCCTCACAGGGAAATGAGCTAAGTGTCTCATTTAAGACCACTGGGGTATCCCTAGCTCACCATTATTCCTTCCTAGGAGTTTCACTTAAGAGGATTGCTCATTTGATTTCTGTGTATATTTTATTTTTAGTTTCCTAATGAATTTCCTTTTAATTCCAATGATTCCATATCTACACATGATATAATCTTGTTTGTAAACTAGCTTTCTTATTTCCTAAATTCAGACTTTAATGCGGAAGGACTGGTAGTCTCAGTGGAAGTTTACCCAATAGACCTAGACATAAAATCCATCCTGTATTCCACAGAGAAAATGTGAGAGTGCCTGCATGCTGGTTTCTGCCATATGCTATTAAGAGTGCTTCTTAGTTAGATTGGGTCTTCTCAGTTGTTTAAGTGAAAGTGAAAAGCCTGCAGAAGGCATTAGAGCACTGACACATACTTTCTTGTAATAGCAACACTTAAATTTCTCCATAGACAGGGAGTAAAATCACATGCCAACTCTGAATGATGGGCCAAGTTGTTTTCCAGCTGTACTTGTGTTTCTCTCATTGGCCATTGTGTTGGATTGAATGAGAATGGCCCCCATGGGCTCAAATATCTGAGCCACTGATTCTCATTTGGTGGACTATTTAGAAAGGATTAGGTATGGTATTGTTAGAGGAGGTGTGTCTCTGGGGATGGACTTGGGGGTGTAGAAAGCCTACACTAGGTCCAATCTCTCTTTCTTTTCTGCCTCCAATTTAAGGATTATGGTGTAAGCTCCAATACCATGTCTGCTTGCTTGCTTCTTTGCTCTCTGCTATGACAGTCATGGACTCATCCCTTGAAACTTTAAGCAAGCTCACAACTAACTGGTTTCTTTTATGTTTCCTTAGTCACAGGATCTCTTCACAGCAATAGATACTAATACAGCCATAAAAATGACTTACTGAATATTATCATGGAAAAATGTAATAGGATTTGTTGCTTTCTTTAAAAAATATTTCTAATTCCGTTATTTCCCTTCTGGTTTCTATTTGAATATGATGCATTTTAAGGAGCCAAACTAAGTACTATAATTATTATTTGTCTGTCTGTCTATCTACCTAGCTATCTGTTTTTTTTTGTGTATATATATATATATATATGTATATATATATATATGTATATGTATATACATATATATATAATTCTAACATTATAATTATATAATTATAATTATATATATATATATAATTCTAACAGGAAATAAAATTAAATACTAGAAAAAACCTGCACCAGGCCAGAGAATGTGACACAACAGTCTTGTTTCCATCATACACAGAAACAAACAGCTTGCTTTAATAATCAAATATGTTTCCTAAGGGTCTTGTTAAATTGTTGAATGTAAATTGCAATTGGAATTGACTATTAAAGATCTTGGTAGAGTAGGTTAAACATCTGCTCAATTTATTACAATTTTATTTGTACTTCAGCTGAAACTGGGGCAATTAAGCCAATCAGAACAAGCAAATCAAATCTAATTTACACTCTAATGGACTAAAAATGAATGAATAAACACAGTACTACTAGATTCAAATGATTAAACATGTCTCTAAGGAATTTTTTTCTATTTTAGTATACAAAATTACATAGAATTTATACTATAATTAACCATTTAAGATTCATCGAAATGAATAGAGTGTCTCTTTGTTTTTTAAATGTTTTAAATAAAGTTGCTAACTAAAAAGTAATCACATAATAAATTAGAATTCTTAACTGAGATACGGTTGCTCATAAAATTGTTCATTTAATTCAAGTTTATGCTTCATTTGAATGTGGGCATTCAATTGGAACATTCAGACAAATTTTTTAAATAAAAATTCCTGGATTTTTTTTTTGTCTTAGCCATGAGCTGTAATAAGGAAGATTAATATTTTTTTAATACTGTGAGTTAAAACCTTATTGATCTTTGCAGTGCCCATACAATTTAGGAATGGCAAGTTAACAGTGTAGAGATGTAATACCCAGCAAAGTGTTTAGGTACAACAAGCTAACATCCATCTTATTAGGATCCTGATGTTACTGAAACTGCCACGAACTTACAAACAGAAACACAAATCCCACAGTACAAGTGGAATGTTACAAAGTGAACGTTGTTTTAGATGCAGAGCTGGACAGGGCTTACATCAATGTCCCAGGAGATAGTGTTTCAGCTCAGCACATATCAAATAAAATATCATTAACTGACAGGAGGTAGCTTGATCATTGATTGGGTCATTTTTATGGAATAACATAGCAGGTGAAGCTTTAGTGTTCTCATAGAGTCCGTATTCCCAGAACTAGAAATTGCCTAATTTGAGGAGATAACTGTCAAACAACTATCACATCATTTTGTCTAAATTTTTCTTTTGATACTCTCCAAGTGGTCCTTCTGTGAGCTCACTGGAAATATTTGCATAATTTAATTGGGGACAAAAGGGCTTAGCAAAGCCAACTAGTTTATTCTTTTATTTCCAATATATGATGAATATAAGCCCAACAAGGTCTATTTCCTCAAAGAGAGGTTCAAACAGTGGCCTCTGGCCATGTTTCTTAGAACACACTGAGTTTGGAAGATTTCAGCTACACCTACCAAACCAGGAAAGCCACATCCAGCTTTGATGTTCACTGCTGTGTCATATGCATTCCCTTTTATCTTTCCAATGTGCCCCTTCTTAATATGGTCACTAGTTTCTTGTTTCATGCAACTAGTACTGCTTTCTTTGCATGATCTGTGAATGAAGCAACAACTCCCTATCAAAAAGCACTTTGTCTTCCTTAAATAGTTTTGAGATGGAACCAAGTGTTAGCTAGGCCCCAAGAAGGTGACGATAAACAGTGAGAGTTTATCTTACCTGCAGTTGTCTCTTGGGGGATAAGCACAATCAAAATTTACCCAATAAGGGTGAAAAATAAAACTTTAATAAGATTCTGGTCAGGATAGGAAGAAGATACAACACACAGAAGACTTGTACATTTGTGATGGAAATGGGCTCTTTGGTGAGTTATCTCTTGGATGGATATTTAAGGTTGAATTATAGAGTTAAAAATAAAGGAAGGCAAGAAGAAGTTTGGGATAGAAGAGATGGATCTGCACAGCTGGTCAAGTCGACTCAAGCCTTAGTGGTGAACTGAAGATTCTCAGAACTGGTCCAGTGGTGGGTAATGTTCACACAATTTTTGAAAGAAATTTTGTTTTAATATTAATGATACAAAGAAGCAAAATTCATTCTCCTCTGCAGAGACAATTAGTTAGGGTTTCTATTGCTATGATAAAATACCATGGCCAAAAGCAACTTGGGGAGGAAAGGGTTTATTTCATCTTACACAGCCAGTTAATAGTTCATCACAGAGGGAAGTCAGAGCAGGAACTCAGGCAGGACAGGACCCTGGAGGCAGGAGCTGATGCAGAGGCCATGGAGGGGTGCTGCTTACTGGCTTGCTCTTTATGGCTTGCTCAGCCTGCTTTCTTATAGCACTCTGGACAACCAGCCCAGTGTGTCACTGCCTAGGGTGACTGAGATCCTTTTATCATCCTTCACTAATCATCATCAGTAATTAATCAATATACCACAAGCTTGCCCAATTGACTGAGACTCCCTCTTCCAAAATGACTCTAGCTATTACTAACCTGACATAAAACTAGCTAGCACAAATCAAGAGTTTGTGCTAAGTGAGAGCAAGAATATCTAGTTTGATTAGATAGGCAAGGATTGTAGAATCCAGTTGCAAGAAGATGCTACATCTAGGGTAGTGTTGATAGGAGAGGGAGCTGACCTGGTTGCATCTAGGTTAGTGGTGATAAGAGAAGGAACTGATTTGGCGGGCAGACACAATAGAATTATGAGTTTGTGGCCAGTCTGGGCGACATAGTTGTTTGGGATACATAATGACATAGTAAAACACTATCAAAAGAAAATAAAGAAAGGAAAGAAAGGGGTAGATTTGAGAACACATGTACTGGTATTGAATATTATATTTTAGGCTCATTATACCTACCACTTATATGTAACCTTATCCTTGACTAAAAATTTTCCCAAACAAGATTCTTTTTTTTTCTTTTTCATTTTCTCTAGCTTTATTATGTTTTGCTAAACAGTAGAATTCAACTTGAGGAAAACAGCCTAAACAAAATATTTCAATTATGATACTTCCATTTCCCACAGGTGCTGGTAGAACATCTCTGGAGTTGTGACATGTGGAGAGATGAGAAGCTAAAGAACACATTTGGAACACATTCCAGACATCTTTATCTTTATTGAGTCCTGATGAAGTTTGGCTATTATAACTCCTGATTGAGTGCCATGATGTTTTCAAAGCAAATGGGACCACTTTGTAAAAAGCAGCCTGTCACCATGTGCAAGAGGAGGAGGTGTCAATGGAGAGCAGCCACCAGCATTTTCAGAAAGCAGCATGATGTAACAGCCCCTCTACACTGCCTCATTTGTGCTGGAAAATTTTAAATAGAGAAAAATAATCCTGTACCATTAGCATAGCAACAAGTATGTTCTTCGCATAATGAACTTGGTTCCAGGGTGGCACTGGGCTCCATTTTGCTTGCCCTTCTGGCTCACCTTTCATTGCTGATGCTATTGTTGTCCTAATGGAAAGCCAGCCTTTGAGAGAACCCTGCTGAGTTCTTGCTGCCTGCTGGCAACAGAGAAGAACAGGAGGACGGGAATATACATTTGTAAAGTTCCATTATTTATCTTACTTAGGGACAGCATTTTCTCCTTTCAAACTCATCTCCTAGGCACTGTAATTAGGCTTTCCAGAAACATCTTGCTGCTGTCTTGACATCACAATAGCATTTTGATAAGCTTGGACCATAACCAGCTCTGAAGTCTGGCAAAACATTGCCGCACAGTCAAAGAATTCTCTGTACCTTGGTAGAAACCATGAGTTCCCAGAAGGGGGAAGAGAGATGTTTTAATAACAATATTTAAAGAAGCTATTCAGGAGCAGGCTTACAATATCAAAACTTTTGTCTCCAATCCTAGCAACAAGTTTTCTCATATCAGGTCATTTGCTTACAGTTCTTAAATGAGGGCAGAATTCTTTCATTAATGAGCAGGAAAAAAAGAGATGCAACTAAAAAGTGAGGATGACAAAGAGAGTTGCTCAGACAAAAGGGTGAGAAAAAGGGAAGGGAGAGGAGCTTTAATGGGAAAGTTTCTTGGGCGAATTTCAGGTTTCAGTGTGGGTCATGTTTTTAGTGGGATGGTAAAAATTGTCTTCTTGATACCATGACAACTACGGACTGGTCCTCTCTCAGAGCTGAGAATCACAAGATTTGAAGTCAGACCTAATGCCTCCATCAGATACCGATGGTATATGTTATATGAAGACATCATAGATTCAACAACACCACTAGAATATTGGCCTCATATTTTCAGGAGAGCCTTTAGCTGGAGCAAGAGTGATCAATAACTTTCCTCATTGTTATGGAAACATTCTGGTCTCTGCCACCAATGCATAGGAAGTATGGCTACTGCAGCTAGAGTTCTAAAGTTTAATTATTTAAGTTCTATTTGGTTCTTGGTTTTCATTTGACAGTGCCTCTGTCTTCTGTCGTTATTGATGTAGTATTATACCCCAAGACATAAAATACAAGGTTTCTACAAGATAGAGGAATACTTCTTACTAACTTAATTATACTCAATGAACTTCAAACTCACAACGTCTCAGAAAACAACATCAGAGGGGATGCCACAGAGTCTCGTGTTCACGGGCTAAAGTCATGACCTGTGTTATTCATGATTTTATGCTATTCTTTTTTCTTTTTTTTTATAATCAATGCAAATATTTCTGGTATTGAAATATAAGTCAAAAAATAACTGTTCTTTTGATTAGAACCTAGGACTGTACCCAGCAGAGACTTCAGTTAAGATGCTGGATTAAGCAGGTTTGCTGTGTGTTCTGGAAGGGGATCTTCAAATATCCTTGAAGCATGGCAACATTTGCTACAAAACATGAATTACAATGCCTTTAAGAGAGAAAGAATGCTTTCCCTTTTGATGACTCGATTCCCTTTTGCTTGTGAGACCTTCAGTTGAGCAATATACAGATCATGCTTTTTAGAACATTTTGAGCTGGTTTGTTGACCCACTGAAACATTCAGGAACAGGAAAGCAGATACTCTCGGGTCAGGCTCAGCCCCTGGCACTGGTTTATATCAATGAGGCAAATGGGGGAGGCAGCATTTGGCTCAATGATTTCACTGCAGCTGCTACATCATACATGCCAACGTGAAGCTGAGCCACTAATTGGAAGTGGAATAAACTAAAGAAATCTTGGTTCAAATGGCAGCTATATTTTTCAAAGAGAAGATTTCAGTTGAAATGCCAAAGGAGACAGTTAGCCAAAACATTTGTCTATGGAGACTTCTCTTCTCAATTTTTCTCAGATCTACAGCTGGGTGCTAAGCGAGGCATGCCTTGAGAACACATGCCATGGATAAACCAAGATGCTTATTTTCTTCAAAAGCAGATCTGATTGAACTCACAACAAATAGTTCAATTACCATGAGTGCTAATAGGCTAATTAATTTGGATGATAACAAATAAAAGAGGGTGTGGGAGAACTGAGCTAGTAGGGAATGGGTGTTAGATCAGGAAATGAGCTAGGCAGTGCCATGAACTCTCAGTTTAGAGATTGTAAGAGTGAGAAAGAGAGTTAGAAGCAAGCAAGCAAACAGGACATGTTTGGAGCTGAGGAGATGGCCCAGCGGGTAGATAAATCACTTGCCTTGCAATTGTGAGGACTGGAGTTTAGATTTCCAGAATTGACATGATGTCCAGAATCCACACAGATGTTTAGAAACAACATAAATGCTTACTGGGCATGGAAGCTTCCCTATGCCAGTGGGTGGGAGTTGAAGACAGGGAAAACCCTCTGCGCAGCCTAGCAAGCTAGTCTAGTCTAGTTTGAGAGTTGTGGTGCTTTTGAGAGACTCCATCCACATCAATGAACAAAGGTAGAAGGCAATAGACATCAACTCTAGGCCTCCACACACATATCCATGTATGTGCAAACTCACAAAAAATCCACTCTAATATCCCCCTGACATGTACATAATACTTTGTACAGGGTATATTTCTGAGACAAACACACAGCATTCACTAGCCATGTCAGAATTTTGTGTCAGAAAAGTACTTGGCTGTCCTGTGAGCTGCTATAATTCTTTACACCTCTCAAAAATAGTGCTCTATTCATTTTATTGCCCCTCTGTCCTGGATCTCTAAAAGCTTAAAACTGAACTTACTACTTGCTTTCATTATTGTCTTTGGCTTTCATTCCCCCCAGTCCCCACCTGTCTGGGGACAGGCTCCAAAGATATTAGAAGCCAGTAGGAATTTTGTTTTTCCTTTCTTTATGAACCTGGATCTACTTGTCTGTGAAATGGAGTAATCATTCTTATATCCTAAGAGTTTGTTTGTAGTGCTGGTCCAGAGAAAATGCTCAAACCCTCCAATTGTTAAATATGGAACTATCCCTTGAAACATTGCAAATCATTTTCAAGCATTTCTGAGCATGATGATGAGGTGATCTATATAATTTGGGGGTAGCTTAACTAAAATAGCACATTAACTCTGTTTTGTTGTTGTTGACAATTCCTTCTAAGAGTAAAAATGCTTCAGCAAAATGTGCAAATCTCATATAGACAAGTCAGTGAGTATTGACAGGTAGATGTATTGATGTAACTCTGACTCCTTCTAAAGTGTACCTATTTCCATTACCCAAACCACCTTCTTTGGGGTCCTCCAACTTAACCGCTGCCTTGCTGGAGATGTCTCTTTTGGGTCATTTCGCTGCAAGTTCCTTTGGCTATAGTGGAATTTTACAAACAGAAGTTGTGTGTGTGTGTGTGTGTGTGTGTGTGTGTGTGTGTGTGTGTGTGCATGAATCAGTTTGCTTCCACCTTTCTGACATTCACATATGTTCATCAGAGTATAAATGGCTTACCTCTTGCAAGGTATAAGGTGCTATGTCATATGAAGAGATCATGGACGTCATTCATTTCTTCCTCAAGGACATTTGGATGTCTTCTTCCACTGGCTAATAAGGGTAAAAGTGCTCTGAACATCCTTATAGACAGCTCTTGACACTAGTCATGTTTGTGTTACTTCAGGAAAGCTATATGAGAAGAACGACAGTGTGAAGTAGTAGTGGAACTCTGCATTTCCACCAGCAATGTGCTCCTTGCCGAGACTGGGTATTACTAGGCACCCCTTAGAGCAACACAGAAACAGTGCTTGCATTATTGAGAGGAGAAAAATGGTTATATGCATTTTAGATAATATTCTAGTTTGGACATAGTTTTCTTTCCTTTAAAACCCATTTTTGATTGAAAAAATTTTATATCTTATATTACGATCAAGGTTTTCCCTTCACAAACTCCTCTCAGGTCCTCCCTACCTCCCAACCCTAAAATTTTAGCTCTTTTTCCCTCTCTCTTTAGAAGACAAACAGGCAAATAATAAAGAAAACAAAACCAGGATAAAATAAACAAACAAAAAAGTAGAAACAGAAGACACACACACTCAATGAATAAAAACTCAAAATCAGAAACCATAATACAATAGTAAAAGACCACTAAGTAAAAAGAAACTCAAAGTGTTTGAGACAAAAAATATCAAAAAATAACATTGACTTCGTTTTATTTTGGCTGGGAATGTGGCCTGCCCTTAAGTGAGGTTTTGCATACCCAGTGAGACTCAATTGGAGAAAACTAATTTTTCTTGTATAAGTGAATGCTAGTTGGAGAAAGCTTCTGGGTCAGGCATTGAGGCTTGTGGTCCACTTGACCTCTCAGTGATGGGATCTCATCTGGCTTGGACCTGTGCAGGCCCTGTGTATGCTGCTATAATATGTTACTGATCATTTATCCATTTACCTGTAAATTTTATGGTGAGTAAACTTCATGAGTGAATTAACATGGGTTTGGTTTTTAAATTTATATATACATATAAATTTATATATACACACACACACATATATATATGTATCCATATATATATGTATGTGTATATACATATACATATACATATATATGCATACACAAACACACACACACACACACACACACACACACACACACACACACACACATACATATATATATCCCTGTGAGTTTGAGTAGTTTGTGTCTCTCTGAGAATTTGTCAATTCTTCTACATTAAAATTGTGGCCAGAAAATTCTCATGTTTTTCTTTCTTTTCTTTTCTTTCTTTCTAATGTTTCTGAGTTCTATAGTAATGTCTCATTTTTCACAGCAGACCTCCTGTGTCATCTTTCTGGATGCTAGAATTACAGGATTAGCTAGCATATCTGCTGATTTTTCTTTATCTGTTTCCTGTTATCTTTTGTTTAGAATCAATGTCATATTAATAACATAGAGTTGTACTTATTAGTTTAAAAAAGAAGCACTCTTCTACTCAGTATTTTTCACATACATACTTAGAGTGGTAATCAATACATTAGATCGAATAGAGTCATGCTCATCATTATTTTATGTTTACTTGGTTTATTTATCTGAGATTATGTGGAAACTTGTTTTAAACACTCACTTATATTAGTGAATGCCTGTGTTTGTTTTTTTTTGTTTGTTTGAATATAGTGTTTTGTACAAGCAAGGCAACTGTTCTATGAATGAATTACTGCCTATAGCTCAGTAGTACTTTTTTACTTTTTTTTTGTTTTTGTTTTTGTTTTTGTTTTTGAGACCAGGTTTCTCTGTGTAGCCCTGGCTGTACGGGAACTCACTCTGTAGACCAGGCCGGCCTCGAACTCAGAAATCTACCTGCTTCTGCCTCCCAAGTGCTGGGATTAAAGGTTTCAATAGTACTTTAAAAATAAAATGCTTTTCCTAGAATTTACAATAGTTAGTTTGTTAGTCTAGATTTACCTTTAAACTATACTCTTCTGCCTTATGAACAATATAGGTGCCTTATAGTGGAACATCCCTACTTTCTTCTTAACTTTCAAAATATATCTGTCGTTACCTCTAGTGTCAATTGGCTCTTATAGCCCAATATAGTGTTATAACTATTACATTAAACAGAGTTCACATCAATTGATGAATTGGAAGTTTCTTTTATCTTTCTTTTCCTCTTTACATTTGTATGTTCACCATCTCGTTTCCCTCCACTATGAACAAAATCTTCTCCATTTCTTTCAGAGTATGCCTGTTGTGAATTCTTTCAGCTTCTCACCATCTGATACACAAATCTCACTCTCTCCTCAAGTTTGAATTAATATTTTGTCAGACTTTTAGCATCACTTTAATTTCCTTGTGGAGAGATGAAATAATGTCTGATGAAAGCACTATTCTGTATGAGGGGAAGGTGTATTCTTCTGGCTACTTCCAAGAAGGTAGTCTTTAGTGTACTGCAATTTTTAAAATTATGTCTTGTTTTTGTTTTTGTCTCTTTAATTTGTGGGTTGTTCTTAAAAAATAAAATTTGGAGATTCTGGAATTGTTTTATACTTCTTGAGCACTATTTCTTTATTATTTCCACATTTTTCTTTTATCCTGTTTCTTTGTATCATTTGAAGTTTCTATTGACCTACTTAGAGGTCAATAGTTTTTGCAGCCTTTTAAGACTTTCATAGATCCTATCAAATTCATTTATCTGAGGTGCAAGTCAATATTTTTCTTAGTACCTTTCTTAGAATTCTCATCTCTGCTAATATCATCTGATTATTTTTTTACTTATGTCTGCTTTTCAAATGATAGTAACAAGCATATAAAATGTATTTCTCTTTCTGTGTGATGATCCCCAATTGCGTTATAGCAAAGTTACTCAGTGCTTCCTCTTTTCTTTATGGTTTTTCTTGCTTTTTAGAGTGTCTTTTATTTCCAGTTAAAGGAGGATATGTACTGTGTAATAGACACTGTACTGAGTAGGTTTCTAGTATGCTGTTTATGTTCATGTGGCTTCAAGTTGGCTTTCTCTTAAGCTTTCAATAGTTGTATTACCAGATAGTGTAAATTCCTTTCTCTTCTGAGCATTGAGCATCCCTAACTACTTCTCATGAAAATAAATTTGCATCCTATAACTCTTGCATCTCTAAGACACTAGTGCTGCACTTGAACTTTATTGTTGTTGGAAAACATGGGGTAGAAAGGTTATTCTATAATATTTTAATTAAATATCAGTACTACAGTAAACCAGTGTCTTTGATTTTGTCTCCACAAATGGTACTTTTGCTTGGTTACATAGCGAAATGCAACAAAGACAGCTAAGAACAAGGTGTCTGCAGGGGTAGTTTCTTTGGAGAGTCTGTTTCCTTGCCTTAGATCTCTCTCTCTCTCTCTCTCTCTCTCTCTCTCTCTCTCTCTCTCTCTCTCTCTTTCTCTCTCTCTCTCTCTCTCTCTCTGTGTGTGTGTGTGTGTGTGTGTGTGACATAGTCTCTTCCAAAAAATAATAGTTGTTTTGAGTTGGAGCTCAACCTAATGAGCTTGTTTTAAATTAACCACTTAAAAGTTTCTGTCTCAAAATGCAGTCCCACCCTGAGGTGCATGATTAGGAGACTGGGATACAGAGTTTAAAAGAACATGGTCCAACCTACAGGAGACAAGCTGTCCTTTCTCTTTTTCAGTGTAGCAGGAGTGATACAGGGGACTTACATGAAGGAAATACCCTTAATAAAGTCCTAGTATATTTCTTTTGTGATGGAGAAGGGCAGCATTTTGAGAACCAATAAAGGCTCCTTTGTCACCATCTCATAAGACTTTTGAGAGACTTAAAAATGACTGTGGAAATGTGGGTCTCCCTAAGACTTCTCCCATGAATTCAGAGTTTCTTGTCATGGGTTTACTTACCTTCTGGGAGTTTGTCAGCAGTGCCATGTAAATATTTCTACCCACTCAGCTTCAAGGACGCCTGGTTCCATTAGAAAGATCTCAGATCTCTAGATCCAGGGTCTCTCCAGAATTCAAAGTATTCATTTGTTCTGCAAAAGAAATTCTCTGATGGGTTCCAAAATATGTTGTAATTTTTTTAGTTTGTTCCTATTTATCTTTTTGCAAGAAAATAATTGAATTGATTTATTTTATGTTGCAATGACAACTGAAATCTGCCAAACATCATTCTAGGTAAGGTAATTTTAGTTGATAATAAGATATAATCATCAGACTGAATACACAGATGGCCCTTGATAAGAAGGTGAACATCATGCCATCAGTTTTATGTGCCAATAGCATAAAAAAGGCCAACCTTCTCCAGAATTTGAGAAATCTTCCCCCTGCAATCTTAGTTTTGTTTTCTTTGCTGTGATAAAATTTCTGGCAAAGGCAACTTAAGAAAGAAGGGTTTATTTGGCTCACAGTTCGATGTTACAGTTTGTCTTTGCAGGGAAACCAAGTTGGCAAGGACTTGAAGCTGTGAACAGCACTTTTTCCAGGCAAGAGTAGAGTGCAATTAATGACTGCATGCAAGTACTTAGCTTTTTCTCCGTCTTACTCACTCCAGGGTTCAGTCCATGAAATTGTACTGCTCCTGGGTCCCCAGCTTAACAAGTCACGCAGCAGATCAACTTCTTAGTACACATGACTATATAAGCCAATTTTTGTAATACATATCAAACGTGCTCTCTCATCCTAATCTCTCTTTCTACCACCCCCCACACAGGCACACACACACACATACGTACACACACATGCCCACATATACACACACAGGTGGTGCTACTTCTCTTGAGGACTCTAATACAGGACTATATATATTAGAGTTGAAAGTGGGAATCTTGGCTATATTTGTACATCATTTTCTTTATGTAGAATTAAAAATACAGGGTATGGAGAGGGGGCTCAGTAGTTAAGAGCACTGGCTCACTGGCTACCCTTCCACCGAATCTGGGCCTTGTTCTCAACACTCACATGGTAGTTAACAAGCACATGTAATTCCAGTCCCAGGACCCCTTCCCTCCTCTGGCTTTCATAGGCATTGCATGCGTGTAGTGCACAGACATTCATGCAGGCAAAACACTCATATACATAATACTAAAATTAATCTCAATTTTTATGACACATCCTATAACCACTACAAATAAATCTCTCTCCATCCCTCTCCCTCTTGCTCCCCCACCCCCTGTGTGTGATGTGAGGAATTCCAAATGGCTCATTATTTCTTTTATCTTGTTTTTACTTTTTTCATTGATTCACATTGTGAGTTTAGCACTGTTGTATTAGTTGTATTACAATTTTTGGACATGAATCTGCTTGTCAAATTGCAGTGACATTGCATTGTTAGTCGCAATCATTTGGATTTGACTCTTCAAGATTTACACATTGTATCATCTACCTTGTCTTTGATACAGTGACTTACTGAGTATATTTGGATTGATGTCTCAAACAGCTGAAATATATCTGTCTACATACTCAAGGAAAAATTCATGTTAAGTTTAATTCTTAAGTTCTTAAGTTCTTGAATGACTAAAAATATCTTATGTAGCTTTCACATGCAACTACCAATTGATATGCCCATAAAATTCTTTTCTTTTTTTGTTTTTTATTTTTTGTTTTTTTCGAGACAGGGTTTCTCTGTGTAGCCCTGGCTGTCCTGGAACCAGGCTGACCTCGAACTCAGAAATCCGCCTGCCTCTGCCTCCCAAGTGCTGGGATTAAAGGTGTGCGCCACCACTGCCCGGCCCCCATAAAATTCTTATATTCCATCTCTCCTAAAGGCTCTGTGAACTTTGCTCTTTTGAACTTTGCAATTTAGTATACAAAAGAACTTAAGGCTCCATAAGATTTGTCTTTCTTTGTAGGTAGTGTCTGGATAGTTCTAATATTATTATCCTTAAATTTTAAAAAATGTATCTTGATATGTTGAGATGCTGTATTCTCTCCCATAGATTTTGCATGTAACACCCAAAACCTTTTATTTTTATTTATTTATATTATTTTATCTGTTTTGTCCAAGTTTTTTGTTTGTTTGTTTGTTTGGTTTGGTTTGGTTTTGGTTTTTTGAGACAGGGTTTCTCTGTGTAGCTCTGGCTGTCCTGGAACTTACTCTGTAGACCAGGCTGCCCTCGAACTCAGAAATCTGCCTGCCTCTGCCTCTGCCTCCCAAGTGCTCCCAAAGTATTAAAGGCATGTGCCACCACTGCCCAGTTTGTCCAGGTTTTTTAGTTGGTCAAATAATGCTTCTAGTTACATTCTCTTAATAGCTTTATCACCTGAGGTGCCTGCATTCATGTCTGTTTTATAATTGAATTATGTATTGTGGGTTTCCTCCATTTTGAATACAACTGGTTAGCTGTAATTGTGAATATTTTAACATTCCTATATTATAATTAGGTTGTCCATGTCAGTTCTGGATCATTTTCTATTTATTAACATTTCTTCTCATAGACCACGTTTCCCATTTCCCTGTTCCTTTCCATATCTGATCATCTTAAATTAGATACCAAACTTGAAAAACTTTCTCTCATTGATGCTTATATTTTTGCAATATGTATAATTTGATGTGTAAGTGTTTCTGACATTGATCTGGGACAGAGTCTCTTGGAAACCTGAGTCTTCCTTTAAAGGCTTCTTAGATGGCATTGCAGTAGCCCATGATGTCTTGTGCTAATCCCTAGTCACTGATGCAGTTCTCCTGTGAGTACCATGGCCAATGCTTAATCACCTATGTGAGTGTGTGGTTTGGATATCAGAAACTGGTACTGGACCAATGGTGTCTCCATTGAGTTCTGGCTACTGTTCCTTCTAAACTTTGTGAATGTGTATGATCACCACAGTGTCAAGATTGTCCTTTCCTGTGCATTTATAGTCCAGGGGCACCCTGTAGAGAGTTCTTTGTTCCTGTGTCTTTTTCCTCCCTTTTAATCTGCCCTGCAAGCTTGGGCTGCGTCATTTTCCTTGGACTTTCCCCTATCATGTATTGTGCCTGATGGGTTACACTGGGGTTGGTTGCTGTACCTTTGTAGTTCCATTTAGAAATCTTGAGCTAGGAGCTGGAACAATGGAAGGGCTTGCTTCCTTTGCTTCCTATTGTATAGGGATCTGTCCTCAATTGACTTATATCCAGCACCTCCAGAATTATTTGATTTAAACACAATTGTTATATTCTATGGGAGGTAGAACCGATTTTTACTGTTTTGTTTTGGATTGAACTACGAAGTGTTCCTTGAACTTTTTGAGGGTTCTTTATGTATTTTGGGTGGAATTCTTAAATCACAACCACAACCTGCAAGTATTATCTCTGATGTTAGGTTATCTTTCCATTATTTTAACCCTTAGAAGAAGGGTTAAAAATAATAAAGTCCAAGTTACTCACTCTGCTATTAAAGACAGCTCTATGCCTACATTTAAAATCCTTTACTAAACTCAAAGGCATAAATATTTTCTCTGAAATTTTCTTGAAGCAGTATTAACTTTATGCTTTATAATTGGCCAATTTAAAGTTAATTAACATGCAATGCATGATTGCATGTCCTTTTTAAACATTAATTTTTTTGTTCTCATTTGTTCAGAAGACTAGTATCTCTTCATCAAATTTCTTTTTCTTCTCTGCCAAAAATCTGTTCACAGTATTGGTTCATCCATTTCTGGACTCACTGGCCTGATGTCCTGGCCTGGGTCTCTGTCATTCCTGATGTTGCAACGCCTCAGTTGTCAGTCTGTGGTGCTTTATGCAGCAATGTAGAGCTTTTCTAATAAGTCTTAAATCAGGTAGTGGGACTTCCTACCTTATAGTTCCAAACTGTTTGACATTTCTTTTTTGTTTAAGAATTATTTATTTTATTTTATGTATAGGAGTACACTGTAGCTGCCTTCAGAACAGGATATTGGATCCCATTACAGATGGTTGTGAGCCACCCTATGCTTGCTGGGACTTGAACTTAGGATCTCTGGAAGAACAATCAGTGCTCTTAACCGCTGAGCCATCTCTCCAGACCCCTATTTGACATTTTTTACTTTTCTTTTAATATAAATTTTGGAAACTCATTTCGTCTATACAACAGTTACTGGTTTTCAAGGGGATCACCTCAAATCTCTACATCTATTCAGGGAGATTTCACTCCTTAACAATATCAAGACTCCATTCATTAGAAAGAAGGAAAGGAAGCAAGGAAGAAAGAAAGAGAGAGAGAGAAAGAAAGAAAGAAAGGAGGAAGGAAGGAAGAAGCTGTAACTCTTTATTTAGGCCTTTGATTTATTTTGCTGTTTATAGTTCTAAGCATATATACCTCCCACATAATTCATCACATTTATACCTTGGATTTTTCTGACATTTAAGTAAGACTTTTACATTTTTCTGATGCATGTGACAGTGTACAATGTTGTAATGGATTTGTAAACTGCTTACATTTTCTCCCCAGAACTTGGAGAGTCATTTACTAATTCTAGCAGTTTTTCACAGGTTGAGATGAAGACATTTTTATTGTCTCCTCTGTGAGGATCCTTATCACGTTCTGCTGCTCTGGTTAACACTTCAATACAATATTAGACAGGCATGAGGACACAGAACATACCCGACTTGTTCTCATATTGTGACTCAAACTATTAAGAGTGATATTACTTCTCTTCACCCTCCCCTTCCTTCCTCTCCCTCTTCTGTATCTTCATTTTTGTCTTTTCTCTCATCCCTTGCTTTAAAAACTTCTTATCAGCTTATGTAATCTCTATTCTTATGTTGTGGGTGATTTATTATTATTACCATTATTACTAAAACACTGTTGTTGATTTTTATCTTGTCTAATGTCCCTTTTGCATTCTTGGATATAGTTGTCGCTTTTTATTCCTTAATCTAGAAACATGGTGGAAAATATTGGTTTTCAAATATCCAGTATAATTTTAATCTTGTTTTTCTTGGAGCTTCTGGATCCTCTAGGAAGCAGAAGTCTGAAGATGGACTCCTTGCGGCAGAGCAGTGACTGCAGCTTCTTCTTCTTGGATCTTGTTTCACAATGAATGCACTTTTTCCTGAAAGGAAAATCCTCTGCTGCTGCCCAACAGTATGCAGGACTTAAGGTGCAGGTTTCTGGCCTGTAAGAGTCCAATGCCACATTAACCACCATTGCTACCTCCTTATTTATTATTTCTTGTTGTTTGTTTTGTGTTTTGTTTTGTTACAATTTCTTTTGAGTACTTGAACCTGGTTTCCAAGGTCCTTTGTCACTCGGACCTAAACTCCTAGGCTGCTCTCCATAAACAGATAGGAGGTGACAGTTTTTTAATCCTTGATTTTTTTCCTCGAATTATTAGTAATGCAACAAGGCTGTTTTCGGATCTTTGCCAAACGTTTGCCATTTTGTTGGTTTGCATTTGGGTACCCTTTTGAGATTTAAACCACCAAACTGGCAAAACCATTTTTTCTGGCTTATTGATTTTTATGGCTTAATTTTAACATGTAGCTCTATAGAACAATAGATATTTTTTCAACAGTTAAAAATGGATGCGTAGTTTACTTTAGTAATTTATACATCATTGCCATTTTAATGCCCTTCCCTTTGTTGAAACTCCCCTATTCCCAAAAAGTCCATCTATAATGATTTTATAGAATTCCTAAATTGATACAAGTAATCTCAAGCCCCCTATAGAATACAAGTTGCAAATAGAGCTCTGTAAACTTCATGTGTCTTGGGCTAATTGCACTAGGAAAGGAAATCATGCTAGGAACAAATTTTTAAGCAAGGAAAAATATTCCTTCCAGGTTACGAATGAGGCTACTATCTGGTAACTACATATCATAAACTTGGTATGGACAATTTGTTGTAGGTGCAAGGACAGAAAATAAATGATGGACTAGTCTGTCTACACAAGACTTCAAAATAATGAGACACAAGGCAGAAGATTTGTGTCTTGATGAAACCATGCTAACTTATGACATCACCATTAGTGCTTTATGAAGCTAGTAACAGATAATGAATGTTTAGTCAGAGACTAGTCTTTTTTTTTTTAGATATTTTCTTTATTTACATGTAAATTTCTCCTTTCCCAGTTCCCCTCCAACAAACAAACAAACAAAAATGACAAGAACAAACCCCTGTTGCCTCCCTCCTCCCCATGCCTGCCACCCCACCCTCTCTCACTTATTGGCCCTGGCATTCCCCTGCACTGGGGCACAGAACCTTCAGATGCTGAGTTCCTCTCCTCCTACTGATGATCGAATTTGCAATCCTCTACTATACACATGCTGCCAGAACAATCAGACCCACCATGTGCAGTCCTTGGTTGGTGGTTGAGACCCTGGGAGCTCTGAGGGTACTAGTTAGTTCACATTGTTGTTCGCAGAAACTAGTCTTAATGGAAAGGTATATAAACAATTTTGCTGTAATTCCTTAAGTCTTATCGATCTGTGACATGAGCTATTGTCTTAAACTTACTATGAACTTACAGAATGTAAAAATGCTTAGAAAACCATGTGATCAATTATCCTGAGAAAGTATAAGAACTGTTAACAACAATAAAGTGGTGGTGCAGACTTCTTCAAGCTTCATCTAGTGTGTGTGTCTCTCTGTGTGACTGAACTTTCTCTCTTTTCTCTTCTTTTCTTTTCTTTTTTCTTTTCTTTTCTTTTCCTTCCTTTTTCTTCTCTTTTCTTTCCTTTTCTTTTCTCTTCTTTCCTTTCCTTCCGTTTTCATTTCTCTCTGGCTCACGAAGAGTTAAGGAACTCCAAGTCTCTTGCCTGGATTGCAAGAGGCCTGAAATTAAGGAGACAGTGACTCTAGTAACTTTTTTTTTTAATCCCCTGCTGCTATTAGCAAGAGTCAATTGCTAGAAGACAGTAGCAGCTTTGAGCCACGCAATAACAGAGTTAAAGGGAGAGTTAATCACCAAAGTCATCAGCTCTTGGCCCTGGATCACCAACACCACCCTATGCTGCCTGCCTCCATTTATGCTGTGATGCCAAGCTGTATCCCAACACAACTCCTTCTCCTCTTGGTCTTCCTAAGCTAAAACTTACTATTTCATATTCCCAGCTTCATGTTCTTTTATTCTTCATTTAAAAATAACCTATTGAGTCTAATCGCTTCTTCCCATGTGTACTGGCTAGGTTCATGTGCCAACTTGACACAGGCTGGAGCTATCACAGAGGAAGGAGCCTCAGTTGAGGAAATGTCTCCATGAGATCTTGCTGTAAGGCATTTTCTCAATTAGTGATAAAGGGGGAGGGACCCTTGTAGATGGCACCATCTCTGGGCTGGTAGTCTTGGGTTCTGTAAGAGCAAGCCCTCCATGGCCTCTGCATCAGCTTCTGCTTACTGACCTGCTTGAGTTCCAGTCCTGACTTCCTTTGGTGATGAACAGCAATGTGGAAGTAAGCTGAATAAACCCTTTCCTCCCCAACTTCCTTCTTGGTCATAATGTTTGTGCAGGAATAGAAACCCTGACTAAAACATTAAGAAAGGCTACATTGGATAGTGGCAAAAGGCCAGTGAAGTGGTCTTGGCCAGTGAATCAATTTCCAGACTTGAGCCAGTTTGCAGATCCAGAACCCCTTGAATGAAGGGGTGGCCAGATTATTTTGAGGGAGGATCTTTATAAGACACCTAAAAGTTTTGCTGTTAGCCTTTCTCCAGTTCTTCCCCAGAGGGACCTACTGCCTTTTACAAGGGTAACTGTACACTGGGGGAAAGGAAATAATCAGATTTACGGGGTCTCTTGGATACTGGTTCTGAACTGACACTGATCCCAGGAGATCCCAAGAAACATTGTGGCCCTCCAGTTAAAGTAGGGGCTTATGGAGGACAGGTGATTAATGGAGTTTTGATTGATATCTGATTCACAGTATGTCCAGTATATCTCTGAACACATCCTGTGGTCATTTCTCCAGTTCCAGAATGTATAATTGGGATAGATAAACTCAGAAATTGGCAAAATTCTCACATTGGTTCCCTGACCTGTGGAGTGAGGGCTATTATGGTTGAAAAGGCTAAATGGAGTTGTCTCTGCCAAAGAAAATAGTGAATCAAAACCAGTATTGTATTCCTGGAGGAATTGCAGAAATTACTGCCACTATCAAGGACTTGAAAGATGCAGGGGTGGTGGTTCCCACCACATCTCCCTTTAACTCTCCTATCTGGCCAGTACAAAAGACAGAGGGATCATGGAGAATAACAATTGATTATCAAAAACTAAATCAAGTAGTAACTCCAACTGCAGCTGCTGTACCAGATGTAGGTTCTTTACTTGAGCAAATTATCACATCTCCTGGTACCTGGTATGCAGCCATTGATCTGGCAAATGCCTTCTTCTCAGTACCTGTCCATAAGGACCACCAGAAGCAATTTACTTTCAGTTGGTAAGGCCAGCAGTATATCTTTACAGTGGACAGCTGCAGCATTACAACCCCTTTACAGGACAACCCTGAAAGATACAGGTGAAGGAAAATCTTCACAGTGGGCAGAACTTCGGGCAGTACACATGGTATTACAGTTTGTTTGGAAGAAGAAATGGCCAGATGTATGATTGTTCACTGACTCATGGGCTATAGCCAATGGATTGGCTGGATGGTCAGGAAACTGGAATGATCATGATTGGAAAATTGGTGAGAAAGACATCTGGGGAAGAAGTATGTGGATAGATCTCTCCAAATGGGCAAAGGATGTGAAGATATTTGTGTCCCATGTAAATGCTCACCAAAAGGTGACATCCTCATAGGAGGAGTTCAATAATCAAGTAGATAAGATGACTCGTTTTGTGGACAGTCAGCCTCTTTCCCCAGCCATCCCTGTCATTGCTCAATGGGTACATGAACAAAGTGCTTGGGCCCAACAACACCTACTTCCACTCACCAAGGTTAACCTGGCTACAGCTGCTGCTGAATGCTAAATCTGCCAACAACAGAAAGCAACGTTGAGCCCCAGATATGGCACCATTCCTTGAGGTGACCAGCCAGCAACCTGGTGGCAGGTTGACTACTTTGGACAACTTCTTCTGTGGAGGGACAATGTTTTGCTCTTACTGGAGTAGACACTTACTCTGGTTATGGATTTGTCTTTCCTGCACGAAATGCTTCTGTCAAAACCACCATCTGTAGACTCACAGAATGCCTTATCTATTGTCACGGTATTCTACACAGTATTGCTTCTGACCAAGGAAGTCACTTCTCAGCCAAAGAAGTGTGACAGTAGGCCCATGATCATGATCATGGAATTCACTGGTCTTACCATGTTCCCCATCATACTGAAGCTGCTGGTCTGATAGAAAGATGGAATGGCCTTTTGAAGACACAGTTACAGCACCAATTAGATGGCAACAGCATGGAGGTCTGGGGTGAAGTTCTTTAGAAGGCAGTATATGCTTTGAATCAGCATCCAATATATGGTACAGTTTCCCTCATAGCCAGGATTTATGGGTTCAGGAACCAAGGGGTGGAAAAGGGAATAGTTCCACTCACTATGACTCCTAGTGATCCTTTAGGAAAATTTTTGTTTCTTGTCCCCACAACTCTAGGCTCTGCTGGCCTAGAAGTTTTGGTTCCAGAGGGTAGAGTTCTCCTACCAGGAGCCAAAACAAACATTCCATTAAACAGGAAGCTTAGACTCCACCCTGGTCATTTTGGGCTTCTAATGCCCTTAAACCAACAGGCTAAGAAAGGACTAACAGTGTTAGGAGGAGTGATAGATCCAGATTACCATGGAGAATTGGATTGCCTCTTCACAATGGAGGTAAGCAGGATTATGTCTGGAGTGCAGGAGATCCCTTAGGGCATCTCTTAGTACTGCCATGTCCTATGATTAAAGTCAATGGGAAATTACAACAGCCTAATCCAAGCAGGATGACAAAGGATGCAGACCCATCAGGAATGAAGGTATGGGTCACTCCTCCAGGAAAAGAGCCAAGACCTGCTGAGGTGCTTGCCAAGGGGGAAGGAAATACAGAATGGGTAGTAAGGAAGGTAGTTATAAATACCAGCTAAGACCACATAATCAGTTGCAGAAATGAGGATTATAAACAAATATGAATGCTTCTATCTTATTTTATTAAGAATACTGTTAAGAATACATTTGTCTTTCTTCCAATTTCTTTAACATCAATTGGTATTTAAGTTGAGATACTAAAAGAATGTTCCCAAGGGACATTGCCCCATTGTAAATTTACAAATGCATTTGCGATTGTACAAGGAATAGTTGTATCATGTTAGGCACATTCATGATCTTGTTATTATTTCATGTGGACCTGAGATATTATTTGTGTCAAGTTGACAGGGGTGGATTGTAGTGGCTATTGCTGGTTGTCAACTTGACTATATCTGGAATGAACTACAATCCAGAATTGGAAGGCTCACCTGTGGTCCTAATCTGGAGGCTGAAAGATACAAGTTTCCAACCTGAATCTTGGTATGGAGATCTTGAGATATAGTGGCTATGAATCCCAGAAGATTAAGACAGGAAGATCTTTGAGTTCAAGGGCATCTGGGATTAAATGTGTGGTGGCACACACCTTTAATCTGGGCCATCTGGAGACCTATATAAGGACATTGGAAGAAGGAAGCCTCGCCTCTGCTTCGCCTGCTTGCCTTGTGGGACTGAGCACCTGCTGGATCCTTGGACTTCCATTCACAGCTGCTGCTGACCATTGTTGGGAGTTGGACTACAGACTGTAAACCATCAATAAATTCCTTTACTATATAGAGACTACCATAAGTTCTGTGGCTCTAGAGAACCCTGACTAATACTAATGTGTTTCCCAAAGTGTTTTGTGTTTATTGGTAATATAAGATCACAAGTTCCAAAAGAGAATTATGTATGATTTTTACTATATCCCCAATTATTGCAATGTCACCAAGCTCAAGGAATGTGAGTTGAAAGGGCAGTGGATGTCCTTGATGTTGGATGGAATAATTTGTTTCCTCTTACTCCTCAACACCTGCTGCCTGATTCTGACCTAGAAGCTCTTTACCATCCAGTATTTCTAGTCCATGTGTAGGCCATTTAATTTTTTATCAACTCAGTTTCAAGTGCAAATTCTTGGATTTTTGTTACACTTTTATCAACTGTTAGCAGTTGAAGATGGAGTGTGTGTTGCTATGTAAGCCCACCAGAAACCAAAACATGAATATACTTGTTTGTATATTTTTTAACTATTTTACTGGGTTCACCCTTCTAACCTTTATTCCACCTTATTCCTTTCCAACCCCCTAACACTGGGTTGTCGTACGCCTTTTTCCGTCCAGCGGAAATAAGGAGCATCAACGAGCTCTTCTCCATGCAGTTTAATCAGGAAACTTCATTTTCACTTCTTCTCTAGCTAGCTTCTTTTATATTCTTCTATATCTTCTTCTTACATCTTACTTGTTACATCTTCTTACTTACATCTTACTTCTATCTCTACATACTTACTCCTATATCTACATACTTACTCCTAATCTCTCTCCAGCCCCCAGCCCTTGTGGGTTAAATACTTTCCCTGGTCCCAATCAGCATCGACTACGTGGCAAAGCATAATAGGCTGCGGGAAAATCATGCCAGCTTGCATCACAAACTAGAGGCACACAGCTTTTCCAACTAAGGCTTGTTTATCTCAATGCTCTCTGCTCTGACCGGAGACCAGGTGTTCAATATATATATATATATAGGGTGGCAGCTGCGGCTCCCCACACTGGGTAGGAGAGAAAAAGGTTAGCAGTGAAAGTGAGTATGGACCTCTTTTAGACTATTTCCTGTTGATTAGGGATGAAGGATTCCTAAGGGCAAGTCCAATGTTTGTTGTCAGAACATCCAGCAATCCAGCAAATGCAACAGCAAATGCAGCAGGAACCAGCAGGAACCAGCAATGGGGATGAGCAGCAGTGGAGGCAGCAGCCAAGTGAGCAGCAGCCACCACAGACCCTCTTAGGGCTCTCTCATTTATACCCTCTCCAAAGTTCCCAGAATTAAACTATCTGTAGCTGGCAAAAATCATGCTCCTGGTAGTGCATGAGGCAAATCATAATCACCTGCTGTGAAGTAGCCTTTTAGTCCACCTGTGGGATTCAAACAAAAACATATTCACATAACATAACTAGGATTTTAAAGAAACCAAATTCTCACTACATACTTTTAAAATCAAAAGGAAAGTTTTTACTGCTGGTCAGCGGCTGCACAGGAAACCTGTCCAAGTCATGCAGCCTCAGGTCTTGAGCCTCGAGCCTTGCAGCACAAAACCTATCCTTATGGGCACACTTCAGTTAGCAAAATGAGGAACTACAGAAGCCCCAAAGCAAAGTTTCTACATTTAGGACTTCTTACTTGGAAACTTTCCTGGAACTATGGAGTAGGTCTTTATTCCTAGTTTGGCAGGTGTTGGGGCCTATATGTTGGAGTTAAGGTCAGGGGCCTGTTACCATCATATGCTCACTGTAAAATGACCTCATTATCAGAAGTGAAATCATAATTGTTTGGTGATTTTTCTGTTGCTCTTTCTCTCAGCTGGAAGATGGGTTTTGTAACACACTAGAATTCCACATACTTTCTTCATGTGGATATACTTTATCCACACACCATTTCACTATTGCTGTCTTTTTCTCTGGCTTCTAAAAAAATATTGCCACCTTTTATTTAATTCATAATGCTGTTTCAGTATTATCTAGTCTCCTGTTTCTTGCTCTTTTTTTTTTCTGATTATATTTGTTTATTTAATTGTTTTTTTAAGACAATGTTTCATTATGTAGACCTGGTTGGGTCTTGAACTTTTAGAGATTTTCTTGACTCAGCCTTTTGAGTGCTGGGATTATAGGCATGTATCACCACGTTCAACTTCTGAGATTTTTAAAATCACAGCAATTGTGTCTTTGCTTATTTTGTATTGTTCCTTATTTTAGGATATTTGCACAGTTACAATGTAATGATTCTATTGACTAATTAATACATGCAAATTTTCTCCTGTGTTGCAGTGAACACTTAATGTAAAAGGCACAATAGCCCTATGAGGTAAATACTAGTATCACCCATTTGACAAATGAAGAAGTCATAACAACACAGTTTTATTAATTATTGCTGACAGAGCAGCTTGCAGACAGTGAAGCTCAGATCTTTAACCACTATTCCGCATTGCTTTGCAGTAGGTGAAAAGTTTCCTCAGGTTTTCCCAAGGGAGGGAAGAAGAAAAGAAAAGAAAAAAAGGAAAGAAAATTGACTAAATAGTCCTCCTATTCCCTGCAATAGCCATCACATATAAAAAAATGGATGCTAGGGAAGACAGCTGTGCAGATTCCTTGAATACGTTCTTCTCGTTGAACATCCATATCTTTCCACGTGGCCTGCCCAACCCCAGCAATCATTTTAGCCACACTTCATGTTGTGAACCAAGTTGACTTTACTTTCAGAGGCTAATTGTTCAATGCTTTAGACGTAGTTCACCGAGGGTAGCAGAGAGAGGCCTGGATCTTGTGATGCTAACATGTTCCAAATGTTTCCAACAGTAACTTGTAGGAAAGTGAGCAAGACCACCATAAGGTCTCAACCAGCAGTTCTCTCTCATGAAATGCATTGTTTTCTTTTCTACACTCAACATAGTAGCTGCCAGTCTTTGTCCATTCTGCTCAACTCTTTCAGGCCTCTAAGCTTCTAGTAGGAGCCATTATTGCCAATGAGAATTAAGTGTTCACTACTCTCAGTCCCTAATAGAAACATATACTCTGGTGCCTGGTGCCTGTTTCTCAGGTCAGACAAAACTAAGTGTGCTGGCTAGTTCATGTCAACTTCATATAAACTACAGAAGGAAGCCCAGGTGAGAAAATGAAGATTGGTCTATAGGCAAGCCTGGAGGGCACTTCCATAATTAGTGACTGATGTGGGAAGGCCTAGCTCATTTCCGATGGGGATACTCCTAGGCTAGTGATCCTGGGTTTTTAATAAAGCAGACTGAGCAAGCCATAAAGAGCAAGGCAGTAAGAAGTATTCTTTCATGGCTTCTACATCAGCTCCTGCCTCCAGATTCCTGCCCAGTTTGAGGTCTTGCCTTAGCTTTCCTGGTACACCATGAATCTGGATATACAGGCCAAATGTACTCTTTCCTCCCTCTATAACTTTTAGTAATGGTGTTTCATCAAAGCAGTAAAAACCTTAAGACACTAAGAGAAGGATCAGAATTTCCTTGCTTAGTTTCTTCTGTCTGACCAACTTAAGGGCTTCTAACTTTGCACATAAGCAATCTGTGACCAGATGGCCTCAGGCCCCCATACTGCTCTATTTGCATAAGTTTCTTGAACTTTCTTTGCACATCTAGAGAGTCTAGGACTGAGCATATGAGATAGTTTTGTCTTCTTTTTAAACATTCCATTTTAAGATGATTTGAGAAAAGTTGTGTCTAGGAGATATAGACACATTTATTCAAATTTGCTGTCTTACCCGAAATTGTAACTACCAAATAACAAGCTACCAAATGGAGAGAACCATAACTCTTATAATTTTCCAGATACAATGTTGTCAACTGCCATGATATTGTTGCATCTAGGTAATGAGAATGGATTTGGAATTTTGGCAAAGCTGTTCATGGAAAGCCCATCAATTCAACACCAGACATTATTAGAGGAATTTGAAAGAGCAAATGGGGATGCAGGTCTTAGCAGAAATAAATGAGAGGAAAACTAGCTTGAATTATCTATAAACCACCTTCATTGATATCACTTCTCAAAGATGAGCAATTCTCATCTTTCTACCCAGAGAATCATTTGACAGAAACATCAAGAAGTAAATGTAGTATTTTAAATGATGCTCTGATTTTTGAACTCTGAACACTTCCAAACACTGACATTATTCCCAGTGAACCCCACAGTGAAAATCACAATCATCTTGACATTCTTACATGATGTGAAGACCTAAAGAATGTTGAACACCTGGCTTGTACCAAAGAGGAGCCCTGAGAGCCAAGAAGTATGAAAATTGGAATTCTTGCTTCCTCTGTTGTCCTCTACAGTGTCTCTTGCCTCTTCGCTAAATATCAAAGATATTTATGCTTAAACAAATGTCTTCCTCTTAAGCATCCTCTCCTTCTGGCAGATAAGTCATCCTACTGCATCGGAGGCACTTGCCATGGCAACAGACCGTGATGTCAGAAGCAGCGTGCCAAGCAATTAGATCTTGTAGATGCCACAGTAGGAAATACTCAGCTCTGAGGATGATGGTGAGGCAGAGCTGTTGTAAGCCAGAAGGAAACTCAGCAGTCCGTGTGCCTGATGCTTTCTCTGAAAGGCCCAATGGCCAGAGATGGTGGGAACCAAATGAAGCTGGGTGAGCGTGAAAGTGAATTTTGAGACAAGATTTTAAAGGGGAGGTGTATTGAAGAAGATTTGTGGAGAGTCACAGCCAGATGGCTGGCGGTCTGCCATGATCCGTAGCTTTGATGCTTTGCAGGTGTTTTCTGAGGTGTTGAAGAGCAAAGTTCCAGAGCCTCACTGTCTCATTGAGAGAGACAAGGAGTCAGGACCTGGGGAAGGAAGAGTTTGCTCTTCCACCTTGTGCAGCAGAAGGCTGGGGGCTTTGGCACTTCACTGCTTTCAAGGAGCTAGCACCTTGATGACTGAGACCCAACGATCTCAGGATGCTGTAAGGGGGTGATTCACGAGGAGGCAATAGATGTTGTCTCCTACTGTTGCTGATGTGAACAAAGGACCTGAGAGTATTATAAGACAAACTAAAAAAAAAAAGTCTCAGCCAATGTTTTGCAGGTCTTTATCAAATATACAAGAGTTTGAAACCAATACCTGTGAAATATCAGAGAAGTTTTTTAAAATACACAGAGCAGTAATACAGTATGGATAAATTTGGACCACATATGGCTTCTTATGTAAAGGAAAATTTCTTCTCCTTTTAGTAACACATTGTCTGCTGCCTGTGATCAGCACCTCCTGCCATATGTTCCTTAAACAAGCGGCTGCGAGGCAAGAAGCAATCCCGGTAATTAAGATCAAATGAGCCAGATGAAGAAAAGGAGCTGGGTGAACCACATGCAGGCAGGAGCCAGTCATTTCCATCTTGAAACAGGGCAAGACAGACAGGCAGACAGACAGATAGAAAGACAGGCAGACAGACAACCACAGAAGAAAGAAAAATCTCAAGTCTTTGCCCATAGACACATTACAGGCTTTAAATTCAGTCAGGCATCTTTGGATTGTCTCCAGAATTCATGCATTTGTTCTGAATTGTTCCAGGTTTCATTGATTGCTTCTATTGAAGAACACACTGCTTGTTGGAGGTCAGGGTGCTGCTATGGACCACAGTTTATTTTTAATGACAAAATCAAAAATAATTTGAAACTTGCCACAAAATAATTTGGATTGAGCCTTAAATCCTTTTTGAAGATCCTTTGAGCTCTAATACAGTGTAAACTGGGAGGTTGAAGTACAGAGAATGGACAACTTTGAGTGGACAACTCAAAGTTCTTCTGGTGGCTAAATTAGAGTAAGAACTCAGTTTAGAAGCTAAGTTCTCTGAATCACTCCATAATTCTCAAATTTGAGTGCACATTAAATGTCTCTGGAGGACACTAGGCATAGTACAGTACACAGGCCTCCAGTCTTTACTACTTGAAAAGCAAAGGAATGAGGGTTGCAAGTTCACTGCAAGTCTGAGAGGTTTAATAAAACCTTGCCTCAAAATATAAAATGTGTGGGCTAGATAAATGGCTCCATCATGGAGAATGCAAGTACTCTTGCAGAGAGCCCATGTTTTGTTTCTAAGCCTCATTTCAGAAAGCTCATGAACACCCTTAACTCCAGCTCCAGTGGCATCCAATACTACCTCCTGCCTCTGCAGGTACCTACACACATGGGTGTACATACATGCAGACACATAATTAACAATAAACACAATAAACTCTCTCTGTCTCTGTCTGTCTGTCTGTCTGTCTGTCTGTCTCTCTCTCTCTCTCTTTCTGTGTGTGTGTGTGTGTGTGTGTGTGTGTGTGTGTGTGTGTGTGTATGTGTATGTGAAAGGAATGGTAATGTAGCTCAGTGGGAAAGTGTTTGCCAGGAATTTTCAAAGCTGTGAGTTCAGTCCCCAATACCAAAACCACAAAACCCAAAGAAAGGACCTTCAAATATTCATTCCCACTGACATGATGGTCAAAGTGACTGTGAGACAGGGAGCATGAGATGTGGAATTCCATCCTCTAGTTTAGATAGGGTATATTTTACAGAAGTTGTATAGGAATCCTTTGGTTTCCATGGTGATGGCTCAAAGAATGTCAGTTGTGCATGATAAATATCTCTGAAGAACCAGGTGGAAGAACTAAACCACAGAGGTCCAGGCAGTGAGTGCCATAGCAGCCTATTTTGCTAACAATCATGGAGAAAAACCAGTGGGGATTGTACACTTTTGCATTGAGCTCCTGGTATTACAGGCTTCATCCACTGACATACAGCCTGTTGATTGAGTGTGAGCAGAAAGAAGTCAGCACACACATATTTACCTGGTATGTGGGAAAGCCTCAGTCAATATGGACTTGCCCTGTTTTTCTAAAGAAACCACAAATTCTATATCAATAAAGCACTTCCAGAACTTGAGCAGTGTGAAGAATCAGGAGTTCAGGGCCAGGGTCAGCTACATAGCTAGTTCAATACCAACTCTCTCCACCTGAGATCTTATCTCAACAAAACTAAAAGAAAAGCCACTCATTACTTAGAATATCATTCATTTTTCCATCATGCATGTTTTTCAAGTTTCTTCTCAACTAAAGAATCTAACAGAAATACCCAAATAGTGGAATGGTAGTGAGGCATGAATATATAGATCACAAGAGAATGAACCTATAACATGAAGAAATCTGTTACTATGGAAATGCAAATTTAAGCATGCGAGTTGGATATTTTGCCCACTATGTTTGCAAAACTTAAAAAACAAGACATTGTTTTAGATATTTATAAAGATAGGTAAAAGGCTAGATTGTTGTGCTCTTTAGGAGAAATTGTGGGCATTTGGAATCTAAGTTTAGAAAGCAATATCACTAACAGTGTCTACTGAACGACATCCATTTGTTTACAACTTTGAATTGACTATCTCATTTCTGTAACTCAATTCTAAATCAGTAGTAACAATAAGACTACAACAAGATTTGTTTAAGAGGATTTGTCATGTTGTTACTTATATAGATACTTATAAATACAACATAAATACTCAAACATATAAAACAAATAATTCAGAGGTTTCTTTTTAAAAAAGTAACCCAAAACTACTATTACTACAATATTCAAAAACCTACTTCTGGATATATAATCAGAGGCATCAAAAATAGTATGGATAAGAGACATCCATATTTATTTAAGCACTATTTACAATAACCAAGATGAGAGGAAAAACCTAAGCATTCATTAAAATTAGCAAATAGGGAAAATAAATATATGGACAGTGGGGTATTTCAGATAGATAGATAGATAGATAGATAGATAGATAGATAGATAGAAGGATGTATGGATGGACGGATACATACATACATGCATACATACATAATACATACATACATATATACATACATACATAGAGTCTTTAAAGAATTTCTACCTTTAATAATATGAGTAGGTATAGAGGAAATTATGGTAGTCAAAAGTAGACAGGTACCATTTATGATCTCAGTTTCTGCCAAATATAATGTTAACATTATAGGAAGAAAACAAAAAAAGGTATTAGATACAAGGAAATATGTATTTTTTCATCCATCCTTTATGCAATAAAATACTTATTTTGTTTTTCTTTCATTTTGTTGGTAATACCAGGGAATTGAACCCAGGTCTTCATGGGTGTTAGACTAGTTCTCTGAACCGTACCACCAATTTCTAAAAAACAAACAAACAAACAAACAAACAAATCATACCATACCATTTATGGTTTAAAATGTGGTTGAAAATAATATCTGATTACATGAAATTCTCTGTACTGTTATACTGGAATACTATGGAACAATTAAAAATGCAAAGTTATAGTCACTATATAACATAATCATATGGTTAATTATAAGGTAGTGATAAAATTGAAAGCCCTTATATGATGTATATATGATGTGGTATGTGTGCATGTATGTGTGCATTTTCAGGTTTGTGTACCCATGGGCAAACATGTAGAACCTAGAGGAGTATGGGATTGTCCTCTGTCATGTTCCACATTACCTTTTAAAACAAGGACTCTCACTGAACGCGAATCATTGTTTTCCATCTATGCTGCTTGACAGACTCTACTCTGTCTCTAATCATGGAATTCTGGGCACACATAGCTGTGCCTGGCTCTTATGTAGCCATTGGAAGTTTGAGTTTATGGCCTCTTGCTTTCACAGTCAGCAACTCCTACCCACTGAGCCATGCTTCCAGCATCTTTACTACTATTTATTAGAAAGTAAGAAGTTAAAGTTGGTGAGCTAAGGCCTAGGGTGCTCTTTTCTAAACACATAGAAATAGAAAAAGATGAATAACAGCAGCTACATTCTATAAAATAAAAAGTATTAGGAAACATCAAGGGAAAAATGGTGTAACTGAATTAATAAAAGTGAACAAAATAACACATTTTATAAAATAAAAACATTTCTTATTCAATAAAAAGAATGGGGTGTTTTCAGGTATCAGAAGTTGGAAAATGGTAATCAGGTTGGTAGATTCATATACTGAGAAATCTTCAGTGATTCATAGATTTATTTATATATAGACAAGATTAGAACATGTTTGATAACAAAATAGAGATATATTATATGTGTTTTATTTGGACCTAGAAAAAGCAACTTAAAGGGGAAGGGATATATTCTAGGTTACAGTTCAAAAGTGATGCAGTGCATCATGGCTGAGAAGGCACAGTGGTAGGAGCAGCAGGTGATCATATTGCATCAGCATCTAGAAGTGGAGCTGGGCAATAAAACCTCAAGGCTTCTCCCAGTGACTTAACTTTCCCCTGTAAGCCTCCATCTCCTAAGGTTTCCATAATCTTCCCAAGCCATGCCAACAACTAGAGACTAGTTGTTCAAACATACGAGCCTTTGGGACATTTCTCATTCAAACCACAAAAAGAAGTTGACTTAAGCCTACTGCAGCAGTGAGCTGGATATGATATCATTTTGTGGGTCAGGAACTATAAAAAAAAAATCATAAGTGGAAAAATAAAAATCTTAGTGCTTAATGATAAATGAGGAAGAAAGCTCTTTGGGAGTCATAGAACCCACATATCTTACATATATATACACATATATAACACATATATATGTGTATATGTACATATATGTACATATATGAAGCATACTTAGTGAAAACCAGACAAATAACAGATATATATGTGTATATGAACATATGTGTATGTGTACACATATATGTATACACACACACACACACACACACACACACACACACATATATATATATATATATATATATATATATCCCTATGGTTTGAGTTTCTGAAATGAGTGACATCCTAGTTCAAGAATTCTAACTTAAAGCACTAGTCAGCCAGCAAAAATGAAGATTAAACTCACTCTTCCAGGATAAAACTATGGAAATTGTTCAAAAGAAATTGGTACTCTTTCTGACAAAGTTTCCTTGTTTGAAAACAAAGAGGAAAATTATTCAAAAATTTGAGATAATACAAAGATCTGAAAGAGACTCAGAAAAGATCTCTAAGGTATTTGAAATATTGAATCATGAAGCATACTTAGTGAAAACCAGACAAATAACAGATATTCAAATAAAGAACACACCCAGAAGACTAGGCATTAAATAAAGATAGTAATGAAAAATCCTCAAAATGGAAGTTGATGCAGCTCTAGAGAGAAGCAGAGAAGTGGAACACATATTTAAGGACATTGAAAGCTGATGTAGTTGAAGGAAATGATAAATTCTGGTGTATCTTATAGCAGTGCCCCAGTGAACGGACAGAGCTTTGAAAGGCAACTGTCAAGAATATGTAGATTGACATCAAATATTATACTGAAAACACTGATAAATCAAACCAATTCCATTAATGCATATTAAAGTGATATTCTGGCTCACCAAATGCAGACAAACTGTCTTAGGACTTCTATTGTTATAAAAAGACAACATGAGCATAAAAATTCTTTTTTTTTAATGTATGGTATTATTTTTATTTTTTTATCTCTTTATTTTTATTTCTTATTAGATATTTTCTTTATTTACATGTCATATAATATCTCCTTTCCCGGTTTCTCCTCTGAAAAAAAGGAAAAAAAAAATTAAAAAACAAAACAAAACCCTGTTCCCTCCCTCCTCCCCTGCTCATCAACCCACCCTCTTCTGCCTCCTGTCCCTGGCATTTCCCTACACTGGGGCATAGAACTTTCACAGGACCAAAGGCCTCTCCTCCCATTGATGACTTATTAGACCATCCTCTGCTATACACATGCTGCTAGAGCCATGAGTCCCACCATGTGTACTCTTTGGTTGGTGGTTTAGTCCTGTAAGCTCTGGGGGTACTAGTTAGTTCATATTGTTGTTCATCCTAAGGGGCTGCAAACCCTTCAGCTCCTTGGGTCCTTTCTCTACCTCCTTCACTGGGGACCCTGTGCTCAGTCCAATGGATGACTGTGAGCCTCTACTTCTGTGTTAGCTGGGTACTGTCAGAGCCTCTCAGGAGACAGCTATATCAGGCTCCTGTCAGCCAGCACTTGCTGGCATCCACAATAGTGTCTGGGTTTGATGATTGAATATGGGAAAGATTCCCAGGTAGAGCAGTCTCTGGATTGTCTTTCCTTCAGTCTCTGCAATTCCTTTTGTGGGTATTTTGTCCCCCCTTTTAAGAAGGAAGGAAGTATCCACACTTTGGTCTTCCTTCTTCTTGAGTTTCTTGTGGTTTGTGGATTGTACTTCGAATATTCTGAACTTCTGGGCTAATATCCACTTATCAGAGAGTGCATACCATGTGTGTTCTTTTGTGATTGGGTTACCTCACTCAGGATGATATTCTCCAGATCCATCCATTTCCCTAAGAATTTCATAAATTCATTGTTTTTAATAGCTGAGTAGTACTCCATTGTGTAGACATACCACATTTTCTGTATCCATTCCTTCTTATTAAAAAAGAAAAAAAAACAAAAACAAAAACAAAAAGTGTATATGACACCCATGCTACAATCCAAAGACCCAAAGAAGCTGAATAGCAAAGAGGGCCAAAGGGAAGACATTTGAATCTCAGTCAGAAGGGGAAATGAAATAGTCATTGGAGGTGGATGGAGGGGAAACTGGGTGGAAGACAGAATAGTGAAAGGAAGGGGGTAGCTGTCAGGTGTAGGGAGAGCCTGGGAGAGAGGGCCAGGAAAGTGAATGGAAATAGATTGGATGGGGTGGAAGGCACACCTCCAGGACATGCCAGAGACCTGGGATGAGGAAGGCTCCCGAGAGTCTCTGGGGGTGACTCTAGCTGAGACTCCCAGCAGGGAGGATATGGAACCTAAGCTGACCACCTCCTGTAGCCAGGTAGGACTCCAACCTACCAAACCTTTGACCCAAAATTTGTCCTGCCTATAAGAAGTCCAGGGACAAAGATGGAGCAGAGACTGAGGGAATGGCCAACCAATGACTAGACCAGCTTGAGATCCATCCCATAGTTAAGAACCACTGACACTATTAATGATACCCAGTTATGCTTCCAGAAAGGAGCCTCTAAGAAGCTCCACCCAGCAGCTGATGGAAAAATATGCAGAGATCCACAGAAAAACATTAGACTAAGCTCTGGTGGAAGACTTGGAAGAAGGATTGGGGAACCTGGAAGGGATAGGGACTCTACATTAAGACCAACAGACTCAACTAACCTGAACTCTTGGGGGCCATAGATGGACCACTAACCAAAGGGCAAACATGAGCTGGACCTAGGCCTCCTGAACATATGTAACAGATGTGCAGCTGAGCCTTTGTGAGGGTCCCCAACAACTGGAGTGACTGCTTACCCTAATTCTGTTGCCTACATATGGATCCTGTTCCATTAACTGGGCTGTCTTGTCTGGCCTCAGTGGGAGAGGATATGCCTAGTTCTGCAGTGACTTGAGATGGCAGGGTGGGTAGGTACCCAAGAGGAGCCCTCTCTTTTATCAGAGATGAAGAAGAGGGGAAGATGGAGGAAGGGCTTTGTGAGGGGGTTCTGAGAGGTGGGGGGCTGGAATAAGGATGTTAAATGAATTAATAATAAATAAATTGGAAAGTTTTAATTGGGACTGGCTTGCAGTTCAGAGGCTTTAGTCCATTGTCATCTTAGTAGGAAGTGTGGCAGCATGCAGGCAGGCATGATGCTAGAGAAGGAACTGAGTGTTCTACATCCAGAATGTCAGGCTGCATGGATAGATAATGACACTTGACCTGGTTTGAGCTTCTGAAACCTCAAAACCAGTGACATAGTTCCCTCAAGACCATATCCACTTCAACAAGGCCACACCTTTTAACAGTGCCCCTCTCTATGGGTATATGGGGAGCATTTTCATTTAAAACACTATACAAACTTAATACATATTTTCAAGCCACATTTATGACAACCAACCAACCAGTGTAATCATCCTATTGACAGTAAAGCCTTGACAATATGAAAAAATTTAATACCAAGCATGTTCTTTATCACTATAAAATAATGCATAGAAATTAAGAGCAGATAGATATATGACACCCATATTTTAATTTTAAATAACATTAAAATAACTAAAAAAATCAAGAATGAACTCATAAAGCAATCTTCTAGAATCAAACATTAGAACACTTACAAAATACTAGGGCATATACAATAACAGTGCTTACAGCAAAATATTTATAAAAAAATGTTGAAATATAAGATAAAAGGAGAATAGACAGTAAGTTTTTCTTTTGAAACTTTAATGAAATAACAGACCAGAGAAAAGTTTAAAAGAAGAGAATAATTGTCAGTCAATAAGGAAATCATCCCTGGAGCTGCAAACCTTCTTGAGCAAGAAAGGTCATGGATCTTAGAAAAGTATCTACTACAATCACTTTATTAGACCTTACTACCTTCTAAATCTTATCCCTGTAACCACAAATAAATGAGGTTACCACCCCTCATCAAAGAAGCCTATCTTTATAGCAAATGGAGACCATCATTGAAAATCACATCTGGATACAACACAGAGAATAAAGAGAGTGTGGGGAGCAAGTCCTATATAAGATACATCTGCAATCAAAGCTCCTCTATGGCTCAGGAAATATTGAGGAAGAGGGACATGAAGAAGAGCCAGGATACCAGGAAGTCTTCTATGAAACTGTCTGTCCTAGAGCTGCATAAACAAAATTAGAACAATAATAATGTCAATGGACAGATTAATGTAGAAGCAGGAGAACTTCCCAGGATTTCCTCCCAGACAAGAATTACAAGTAACTAATGATTGCTAGGAGAGGGACAATCAACCTCTCCCAGGGATCAGCCTCCTTACTGGTTGTCCAATGCAGAGTGGTCAACTCTAATACCATATATACACAGAGAACAAAAAAGAGACTTGCTGGTTGTGTGTATGTATGTATATATGTATAACATATTTATATATATAATATTTATACATATATGTAATATATGTATACATATATATTATACCTACATATATATGTATATTTATATAATAATAATCAAAGAAAAAAGGCTATCAATTTGAGAAGGGGAATGAGAGGGGCTGTAGCAAGGAAAGAGAGGAGGGAAAGTGATGTAACTTTTATTTCAATTAAAAATGTACTTTTAGAAAAATTAGCAGCAACCATAATTATGGAATAAATGGATGGATCTAATTAGGTACAATGGTAGAGCAAACAGATGGAGAATTGGGTGTTAGGTCAAAAGAATACATTAGGAATAAAGACTAGAGAGGCAAGAGGATGGATCATAACATACTGTGCACATATAGGGTCACAGAGAGTAGCATATGTACACACTTCTAGGAGAGAAAAGAATAGGAAGGATATTTGAAGATACAATAACTGAGAATTTCCTAAAGCTGATAGGAACATCAAGTCACAGAATCAAATAACTAATTAACAACTATGTGGTGTTTTATAAACATAAATTACTAGTTTAGGAAAAGATATAATCAATTTGAAAAAAAAATTTGATTATTTCAACCTAATTGTGATATCTTTTAGTACATTATGAGTAAAAGCAATTTTTAAAATTGATCTTAGAATATCTATTAAAAACTCACAAAGCAATCATTTTTGTCAGAAAATAACTATCATTAAAATAAAATCATTTGGTAGTATCCCTAAGGAAGAGGGGAAGAAGAAAGAAGAGGAAGGAAAAATGTCTTATCTTTGAACACAATGCTTGTCCAAATAGAAAATGGAGATAAGTGTATACAGTGATTAAAAACTAATATTCAAGTGCATACCACATGGAATATAAGTATTCTAAGATTGTTAAGTTCAAAAGCAACAGACAAAATAACTTAATAATGATGTAGCACAATCCAATTTCTAATAGCAGTGGATGTTAGAAGTCCCTTAGGAATGATTTAACAATGTGTGCACATGACCTTTACAAAAGATATTAAAAACTTGGCCCAAGATATTTAATTACAATGATTGATACAGTCATGCTTACCTATAAGAGGTCCAAATACAATAAAGATGATCACCAGTCACAAGTTAATTTTTGAGTTAAATGAAATTCACAAGTCATAGCTGTTACTGTGGGCACAGGAAACTTGTGGTTCAATGTCAGTGTTTGGACCTTAATTATTCCTTTGAAGTTATCCTTCCTTAAAGTTAGTATATGTTCATGGCTCTGTGTTATTATTAGCGTGTGCCCTCCTATGGAGTTTTGGAAGTCTTAAGTTGTCTTCCATTTCACACTATCTTTTTCATTTTAAATTGACAGTGCTTCTTTTGATACGACATTCTGAGCAGTTTTGTGGATCTTTCACATCTGTTATGGGGAACTAGGCATTCAGGTAAGATCCTATCTGGTTGATGCAATCATGAATCCTAGTCTTTTCTGATGTGTTTAAATAATCAATTAGTTACATACCCAATCACTTTACCACTATCCAAAGTTTATCTACAATACTTTTTGTCTTCTTTTTAGAGTTTGTTTTCCTAACAATAAATTTCAGTTTTCTAAGTTTAGCCACATGGGTGACCAGTAGTCCAGCATCTGTGTACTAGTGGCTCCCAGCTCCAACCACAATGGCACTAGAACTTGGTGTTTCTGATTTTGCAAGCATGCAGATTGCAAGAGTCATGCGTGTCAATGGGGGTTGCATCAGTATTTTAGAAACACAGCAAGGAGGCAGAAAGTGCATATCTAGAGGGGTCAGATTGCCTGAATGGAACTTCTTGGTGTACTGTGCAAGAAGGAGTGAGGAAGGTTTCATGCCAGGAACATGAAAAACAGGCTGAGAAAAGCTGCAAACATCAAAAGGTGGCCCAACAAGGTATTGAGTGTCCTTCCAAGTCCACTGTAACTTAGGCAATGCCCCTATGTATCACAGACGCTACAGGATTTAATGTTTCTTCTGCTTTGTTTCCATGCTAACTTCACATCCCTCTCCTCTGAAAGGAGAATGTGTGTTCTGTGACATTGTATGTGGGAATATTGTAACATATTATTATAGTGCAAGAGCTTATAGCTAATAGTTTGTCTTTAGTCCCAGAGAGACTTTAGAGTTTGGGCTTGGTGGTGACTGTTATATGAGACTCCTGAAGGTGAGCTGAATTCATTTTGCCTTATGAGTGTCCATGAGTCTGTGGGGAAACAGGGATGTGGCTTCAGTCTGAAATATGTTCTTCATTTTGTCTGTAGCTGGTAGTGCTGTTTAAGGGGGCTGGAGAGCTGCTCCTGGATGAGATTGGCTAGGAAAAGGTTTGGTAAGATCTGTGAACCTCCAGTTATGATCTTTCTGCTTTCTAGCTAATCATGATGTGAAGACCATCAACCCTAGAGTCCTGCTGCTGTGGATAGAGTTGAGTCTCCCACCACACTTTCTGGTCCATGGTAGCCTATATCCATTGAAACCATGAGCCAAAATGTACCTCCTGTCCCTTAAGCTGCTTCAGTCAAGTAACTCTGCTATAGTAACAAGAAAATAAATATTATTTGCAAGAAGTCACCGTGGTTTTGGTAATAACAAACAGAATAATTGTTCTTTCACAGTTCTAGGGGCCAGAAGCCAAAAATCCCATATCCCTCAGATAAAGTCGTGATGCTGACAAAGCCATGCTCCTTCTGAAGCTACAAAGAAGAATCCATATTTTAGCTACTCTCATGCTTTGGCATGTGTTACTCTAATCTTGGTTTCTTTCCACATCACTTTCATGTGTGGCCCTGTGTGTGTACACACACATGCACATGCATGCACATATGTATTCAAATATTCTCCCCCCTCCTCCTATAATACATATATGATTTCATTAAGGCCTCTTCCAGCTGCTCTGGGTTGATATCTCCATTTCACAGTATTATCCTAACAAATCTCAATATTTTCTTTTCTTCTAAATAAGGGAATATTTATAATTTCTAAGAATTATGATGGACCTATGGGGTATCACTTTGTATCCACAGCATATGGAAATAGAGAGTGTAAAGAATTACTTAAACAATTTTGAAGAAAAGCAATGAGAGAAAGTCACATGTGATACCAAAAGTTCTAGAGAACAGAAGAAATGAGACATTTTGTTCTGAGAGGAAAAAATGATAAGCTATCTTGTTGGAACAAATAGCTCATAAAGTGGTCCACAAAGATACAGGATTAGGTAAGCCATGGAGTTAGCATTGCATATCAAAGTGCAAAACATGGATTATTCAATATGTGATATTTGGACAATTAGCTATCCAGATGGTAGGAAGGAAGATGAAATTCCTACCTAATGTGATATACAATAACTTCCATATGGATTAAAATTTTCATGTTAAATAGCAACTCTTTAATTTTTACATGAAAATATCTTGTTACCTTGATGCAAGAACAAATTCTTTAATTAAGGAATGAAATCAAATTCCATAAAAGAAATGATGTATATGACTATATTAAATTAGTAATTTCTTTTTATTCAAACAAAAATCTGCTCATTAAAAATTTCTTAGGCCACACACATTCGAGGGAGCTCAGAATTTACAAAGTCTATAGACATCAAGTGATTAGCAAGAATTGTAGAGGATTTTTATGGGGAGATTTTGAAGGAATGTCAAGAAATCCCTAAGACTAAACAGAAGAAGTGCTGTGGACCCTAACCCATGAAATACTGCTCAGTCCTCCAGTCACATGTGTTATTATGGAAAACAAGACTTTGATGATAAGTGAAAATGGCTTTCAATTAGAAATTATTTCTTCAGCATGCATTCCTGGTACAGAGATGCATTTAATAAAGACATTTTTATACAAGTGTATATTTTGACCACATTCTTCCCCTTCAACCTTCCCTTTCTTTCCCTATTTCTTTTTTTTCTTTTTTTTATTCTTTTTATTAGATATTTTCTTTATTTACATGTAAATTTCTCCTTTCAGTTTCCCCTCCAAAAAACAAAG